>NC_048444.1:17130687-17276114 GCF_004353265.1 Vitis riparia
AAAAGAAAGGGAGTGCGGAGGACTTGAAAGATTTCAAGTCAATTAGTCTGGTGAGCGGTTTGTATAAACTTCTAGCAAAGGTTTTGGCAAACAAGTTAAAGAAAGTAGTGGGAAAAGTGGTAGCCAAGTTTCAAAGTGCTTTATAGAGAGGAGGCAAATTTTAGACGCAATTCTCATAGGCAATAAGGCAATTGATTCCATGTTGAAGGACAACTCTAGTGTTACAAATGTAGAAGAATTGGCGATGGAGTTAGGTTGTAAGGTAGGGAAGATTCCAACTACTTACTTAAGGTTGCCATTGAGTGCCCCTTTCAAGTTAGCAGTGGTATGGGATGAATGGAAGAGAGGTTTCGTAGAAGACTATCAATGTGGAAAAGGCTATATATTTCTAAAGGGGAAAAGCTTACGTTGATTAGAAGTACATTGTCCAACTTACTAATATATTACATGTCCTTGTTTGCAATCCCTAGAAAGGTTAGACTGATGTTAGAGAAGATTCAAAGGGATTTTCTTTAGGAATGCGAGACTTTGGAGAAAAAGTCTCATTTAGTAAGATGGTTGGTTGTTTGCATAGATAGCAAGAAAGGGGGTTTGGCATTAGAAACCTCACTCTAAGGAATCTGGCTCTCCTTGGTAAGTGGAGTGGGAGATATGTTTCTTAAGGAGATATTTTTGGAAGCAAATTATAAAGGAGAAGTATGGATAGGAGGAAGCAGGTTGACACTCTAACGAAGTAAGAGATGGTTACGATGTTGGAGTATGGAAAGCTATAAGGAAAGGGTGAGATCTTTTCCTCAATAAAGCCTCCTTTAAAGTAGGTGTGGTGAGGAGCCCTTATTTGTTTCTTTCCCCTCCTTATATGCGATAGCACTGTCTAAGAAGGCTTGGGTGTTGGATTTATGGGAAGATTCAAGAAAGAAGGATCATTGGAATTCAAGCTTCTCTAGGCACTTTAACAATTGGGAGTTGGATATTGTTGAGACTTTCTTCTCTGGATTGCTAGAGAAGTCAATTCGAAAGAAAGAGAACAATGTGACCTGGAAGGTTTCTAAGAAGGGAGTGTTTTCAATTAATTCTTTCTATATGGCCTTGGAATTCAAGAGGTCAATCCCCTTTCCAACAAACATTTTAGAATCTATGGGTCTGATCCAAAGCAAGTTCTTTTACTTGGGAAGCCAGTTGAGGGAAAGTTTTGATATCAAATCAGCTTCAGAAAAGAAGGCGGATTCTAATGAATAGATGTTTTCTTAGTAAACTTGAGGAGGAATCTATAGATCATATTCTGCTTCATTGTGACAAGGCAAGGTTTCTATTTTTTGATGGGTACTAACAAGGCAAGATTTATATGGCATCTTCTATTCTTATTTGGTGTAGTATGGGTGATCCCCTCTTTAATGAAAGAAACTACGTTATGTTAGTATAGAAGGTGTGGGGGAGTCGCCCCTCTCTGCAATTTTTAGACAATTTGGCAAGAACAAAACCGAAGAGCATTTGAAAACGTGGAAAAGATTAACCAAACATTAAAAACTCTTGTTCCTCACCAATCTTTCAGCTTGGGTGAGCATGTACATAAGAAAAGGCTCGATGCCTTTGTGTGATTTTGTAGATCAAGTGGGGTCTCCTTAAGAGTGAGGGTGCTTTTTTTTGGCTCCTTTTTTTAAGGCCTTTCCTTTAGGTGCCTCTTGTATGCATCTTGTGTACTCCAGTGTAATTTTTTGTTGTTACATTATATATGCCTTTCTTTGCCCATCTAAAAAAAAAATTGAATCTACATGGGGAAAATGAGTGCAAAGATACTTCATTTTTATTCTATTACTTATGCAAGTGGCTCTCTAGTCCAAAGATATGAAACTTAGTAGAGCACGCAGGAAATACCCGAAGAGATTTAAGAAATTGTCCCACAATTCTTCACTAGATTTGATCTTATCTAAAAATACTTTGTAGTTCCCTCCAACTATAATACCCTTAGATAGAACTCTACCCCTCCTACTCACATAAAAACCCTAAAAAAAACATTCTTTATATATCCTTCAAGGCTACCAAGATGACCACAGCAAAAAAGAAAAGCCCTTGCCTTGGCTATTGCCAACTGATTCTAGCAGCCAAACATAGGACGCATAAATGAAGGTTATTGACTTATAATTCCTTTGATCTTTTTATTTTCTTCTCCAATCATAACCAAAATAACCCCTACAAAGCTCTTAGTCCTGACATTTGTAAGTTGTGCATGAAGCATGGAGAATCAGCAGATCATCTTTTTCTATATTGCTCTTTGACGATGGGGTTGTGGCACAGATTATTTCAGTTAGCCAAGATGGATTGGGTTCCCCCGCGGAGCATCTCCGACATGATGTCCATCAATTATAAGGGTTTTGGTTTATCTAAAAGAGGGATAGTTTTGTGGCAAGCTGCGTGCATTGCTTTAATTTAGGTTGTGTGGCAGGAAAGAAATGCGAGGATATTTGAGGATAAAACAAGGAATTCAGAGCATCTTTGGGATGCTATTCATTTCCTTGCTTCTCTTTGGGCTTTTTGTTCCAAGGTTTTTAAGGGGATCCCCCTTAATGTGTTACAACTTGATTGGCTAGCAGTGTGTAGCTCCAATGGGTTGGTCTAACCTAGAGAGTTTATTTGTTTTTACATTCTATATTCTTGTTTTTGTATTCTTGTAGTTTAGATTTTCTTTGGTGGGAGGATTCCTCATCCTTCTCTTATACTTCTTTTTTCTATCAATATATATCTTTGTCATTTCCTATCAAAAAAAAAAAAAAAAAATCATAACCAAAATAACATGTTGTATAAAAAGGATAAGAAAAAAGATAGATGCAAGGATGAGTAGTCATTCAAGCTAAGAAAATGTACAAGAGAAAAACACAAAGAGAATAAAAGGACAAAGTAACTTTCATTGGGGCAACCCAGATCTGACAGCCTCCCCCTTCTATCACTATTCTAATTGCTTTTGAACACAGCATGATAAATACTGAGGGTCACCCCAGAGAATTCCTTGGGTAGATACATCCAAGTGACGTGAGGTAAAATATGCTCTCCAACAACTTGCCCTTTGAAAATCCCTGCATTACTTTTGAGCCAATAACCCACAAGGTGGCTAGGATTTCTCCTGGACCCCTGAAAGGAAATCACCCAAAAGTTTGGAAGTCCTATAGGAGCTACCCACAAAACCCTTGCATAGAGAACAATTTCTGCCATAACTCCAATGCAAAGGGCAATGTAGGGAAAGGCAGCCCAGTGACTCCTCACTCTCCAAGCACGGAAAGTGACACTTGGGCTAATGGTTTTATAGGTCCTCCAAAGATGGAACAAATTGTCAACATTCACCTTCTCATTAACCACCCAGGAAAAGATTCTGAATTTTGGAGGACTCTTAGTAGACTGTATGAACCTGACTTCAGGACGAGGAAATGAAGAATGGCATAATATTTCTTGGAGTATAAAAAAGGATTAGGGAGAGGAAGGTCATCCAATGGTATTCCTCCAAGTTTGAATCAAATAATTAGCATTGACCTTCTTGTCAGCCACTATACAACAAGGCTTAACTTTTAAACAACTTTTCATTTTCCCAATTAATTTAGTTTTGATGGAAAATGGTCATGACTTATGTCCTACTCATGAAAAGAACCTAAAACTCTTCTACCCAAAATGCAACAAAGTTCACCAGGAGTAGAAAAAGATAAACCTATTCTAAAGAATGGTAGAGTAGGTCATCAATATCCCTATCATCAAAATCCCTTCACAAGTTAGTTTAAAGTAGTGGTGGAACTCAAGAAATAATAGAAAATGGGGTATTTCTGCATCTTCAATCCCAAACAAGTGATTAAGAAAAATATATTGAGCAGTTGCTCCACCCACCAACAATCCTTTCAAGAATATATTTTAGAACCATCTCCAAACTATGGATCTGATAAGGGAAGACAAGTGATGATAGCCTTGGGAAGAAAAATCTTTCCAAAGAAAACAATACGAAACTACAAAAAAATTGGTTTGAAAGGAAGCAATTACCCTTTTGGAATTTAGTCAGTTCACAATAAATTAAATAAGACAAAATCCTCAAATGTGTAGAAAATATTGTGAGAATTACATGGGAAAACCTTAATGTCCAAGGAAAGGGCTTTAATATTAAAAGCTAAACATCATGGTCAGTGGGAACCAAAAAAAAAAAAAAAATTAGTATAAAGAAAGACAACATCTAAGATGGGTAAGAAGATTCAGAAATATTAGAGGAACGAGGATTATGAATGTAAATATAGATCTCACAGTAATCACACTGAAGGAAGGTGCAACAAGCTAATTAGTGAAGGCCCTGTTTGTCCAGTATTTTTAAGATTCTCAGGTACTTTCTTCATACTCTTAAAGTTCTCTACAGAATATGCCTATACACTAAAATACTTTTTTTTTTTTTTTGATAAATGAGCGCATGTATATAAAATTAGGCAAAAAGCCACAAAGCATACAGGGAGTATACAAAGTAGCCTACGCAAAAACAAAAGCAACACTCACCATCCCTTAGGGAGTGGCAAGCCATCCCAAAAAACCTAAAAGCGAAGAGGACTCCTCTCCCATATACACCCTAGCCCAACTCCACAAATTACAAACAAACGAATTTTTTAGCTTCTAAATAGCTAGAGATCCCCCCCTAAAGGCTAATCTATTTCTCTCCTTCCAAACCGTCCAAAAAATACACAAAGGAATGGAAGACCAAATCCTTTTCCTCTTTTTCCCCACAAAAGGGCCCCTCCAACTTTCTAACAACTCTTTGACTTTCTCTGGGAACACCCAATTAGCCCCAAACAAGGCCAAGACAATCTCCCAAAGAGCCTTTACAACTGTACAGTGTAAAAGAATATGATTTACAGATTCCTCTTCACAACCACACAAAAAACACCGGTTTGGAAGCTGCCAGCCCCGTCTTTGAAGATTATCCAAAGTTAGGACCTTCTCCCAAGAAGCCTCCCAAGCAAAAAAAGCAACTTTGGTTGGAACCTTGTCCACCCAAATGCTCTTTTTCGGGAAAGTAATGGCATTAAACCCTGTCAACAACTTGTAAGCATCTCTAATCCGAAAGCGACCATGTCCCTCTCCTTTTCATATCACTGCGTCCTCTTCACTAGAGATCCTCAAGTCCCTCAACATATGCAGCAGCTCTCCCAAGGCGTTCAACTCCCAATCATTGAAGTTTCTAGATAATCTTATGTTCCATCCTCCTTGACCGAGGCTCGAATCCCACATCTCATTTACCGATGCATCCCTGTGAATCGCCAAAGCAAACAACTGGGGAAAAGCTTGGGACAACGCCTCATTTCCGCACCACAGATCAGTCCAGAAACTTACCTTAGTCCCCTTGCCCACTTTGAATTCTATATTCTCCCAACACCAAGACGACTCCTTCATAATGTCCCTCCAAACCCCCACCCCAAACGTTCCGCGGGCCTCCTTAGTTCTCCACCCAAAACCCAACTGGCCATACTTCACCCCAATCACCTTCCTCCAGAAGCTATCTTCCTCAAAGGCAAACCGCCAAATCCATTTCCCCAACAGGGCCTTGTTCAAGAGATCAATTCTCCGAATGCCAAGACCCCCACTCTCCTTTTGGGTGCATACCACCTCCCAATTGATTAGATGGAGTTTTCTTTCAGCACTTCCCCCTCCCCAAAGAAAATCCCTCTGAATTTTTTCAAGTCTCTTTACAACTAGCTTTGGCATGCGAAAAAGATACAATTGGTAAATAGGCATGCTAGCCAAAGTGCTTTTGATAAGGGTAATCCTCCCACCCTTTGACAAATATTGTCTTTTCCAAGGCAAGCCTTCTTCTCATTCTTGCTTCAACCCCATCCCACATAGCCCTGGCCTTGTACTTGGCTCCCAAAGGCAGCCCCAAATAGACTGAAGGGAGGGTCCCCACTTTGCACCCTAACTCCACCGCCAACATCTCAATATCTTCCACCTCCCCAACCGGAATTACTTCACTTTTAGCAAGGTTTATTCTAAGACCAGAGGCTGCCTCAAACCACATCAGAATCCAGCTTAGGTGGGTCATGTGATTTCGTCTTGCTTCACAAAAAATGATCGTGTCATCAGCAAATAATAGATGGGATACATTTGTCTCCATTCCCCCCCTCCCTTGAATGTTACAACCTGAAATGAAGCCCCCATCAACGGCCTTTCTTAACATAGCGCTTAGAACTTCCATTCCCAACACAAAGAGATAGGGGGAGAGTGGGTCTCCTTGGCGTAGCCCCCTAGAATTGGGGAAATAACCAGCTGGAACCCCGTTCACCAGAATAGAGAAGCTTGCCGATGAAATGCACCACCAAATCCATTTCATCCAACGATCCCCGAAGCCCATCTTTCGCATGACCTTCATGAGGAAGCTCCAATTCATACTATCATAGGCTTTTTCAATATCCAGCTTACATATCAACCCTTTCTCTTTGCGTTTAAGCCAATAGTCAGTCACCTCATTGGCTATGAGTGATGCATCTAATATCTGTCTACCCCTCACAAAAGCATTTTGATCCGGCGAAACCACCTTGTCTAACACCCCCTTAATTCTATTGGCTAGCACTTTGGCCAAAAGCTTGTACAAACCCCAAATCAAACTGATGAGTCTGAAATCCCCCAAGTCCTCCACCCCCCCTTTCTTAGGAATGAGGAGTTTGGGATCTAGGAGGTTCATTGGTTAGGGTGCTTTGGACGCTCAGGGAGCTGCAGGAGGGATCCTGATATGCTGGGACAAAAGAACCCTGGAAATCATTGAGATAGAGAGGGGTCAGTTTTCAATCTCGTGCGGACTTAGGAATGTAGAAGATGGGAAGGTCTGGATTTTTACAGGGGTGTATGGCCCATTCACCAAAGAAGATAGGGAGACCCTCTGGGGGGAGCTTGGGGCTATAAGGGGAATCTGGGATGATCCCTGGTGCGTAGGAGGAGACTTCAATGTCACTCTATCCCTTGAGGAGAGGAGCAATCAGGGGAGGCTGACTGGTGCCATGAGAAGATTTGCTCAGGTGGTGGATGAATTAGAGCTTCTGGATACTCCCTTGCAAGGGGGGGTGGCTTCGTGGAGTGGGGGGAGGAATAACCAAGCTTGGGCTAGACTGGACCGATTTCTAGTGTCTCAAGATTGGCTTGACTGCTTCAGTGGGGTTAGTCAGTGTAGGCTGCCCAGACCCACCTCTGACCATTTTCCCATTCTTCTGAATGGTGGAGGGGTCAGGAAGGGCCCATCCCCTTCAGGTTTGCGAATATGTGGCTCAAAGTTGATGGGTTTAAGGAGCTTCTTCGGGGTTGGTGGCAGGAGGCGGGGGGGAGGGGAAGGGCTAGTTTCAGATTGGCCACAAAATTGAAGTCTCTGAAGGAGAAGATCAAAATCTGGAACAGGGATGTGTTTGGGAGGGTTGAAGTCAACAAAAATCTAGCCTTGCAACAAGTAGAATTTTGGGATAGGGTGGAGAGGGATAGGATTCTAACTGAAAGAGAGACAGAGATGAAAACAGAGGCTAAGGATGTTTTTAAAAAATGGGTGATCTTGGAAGAAACGCATTGGAGACAACTATCTAGGGAATTGTGGCTGAGGGAAGGCGATAAGAACACGGGATTCTTCCACAGGATGGCTAATGCTCATAGAAGAAATAACTCCATGGAGAAGATTAGAATCGGTGGGAGGTGGCTGGAGGAGGAGAGGGAGGTAAGAGAGGGGGTTGTGCATGCTTTCCAGCAGTTGCTGACAGAGGAGCAATCTTGGAGAGCTGACATTGAAGGGCTGCAGCTGCAAAGGTTAAGCCATGCTGAAGCTGAAGGTCTGGAACAGCCTTTCACTGAGGTTGAGATTCATGCGGCTTTGATGGGGATGAATGGTGATAAGGCACCAGGCCCGGATGGGTTCACAGTGGCATTTTGGCAATCCTGTTGGGAGTTTGTGAAAGAGGAAATTGTGGAGTTCATACACTAAAATACTTTAAAATCTCTATCTGAAACATTTTGTGCAAGCATTCCTAATAATGCAGCCACATCTTCCCCAAAAATGCAGTCATTTCAATCAATGGAGCACTTCTAAAAACAACTATGAAATATAAGAAAAATATTAAAGTACACAAACAGATATTTTCAACTAAGTAACTGCAGGATATAATGGAAAAAAATTCAAAAACAAGTAAAAATTAGCAGATTGTACACATGTTCCCTAAGAAATTGAGTCATTTCACCAAGAAATTTCAAGAAGAAATCTCAAAGTTTTTCTATCCTGGAAAAGCAAAACGAAAAGGAAAAAGAATATTCATAAATGATAAGAAATATAGAAAATAATTTTATACAAAAAATACAAAGAGCACGCACTAATTGATAAGGAAAATCCATTAAGAAATTTAAGAATACTAAAGCAGTGGAAAGTTCATTTCTAAAGTAATTATTGAGATCTAGCTCAATGATTATTGTCATGCCCTTCCTACCAGGAGGTCTTAACTTAAATGCTGCCAATGGAGTTTTTTTTTTTTTTTTTTTTTTAATTTTTTCAGTGGCACATGTAACCTCCCACTCCCCAGGGTCTAATGTGATTCACCCACTGGTTAACGCATATCCCTCAATGATACTTATGGCTTTGTTGCTAAACAATTAAATTAGACGTGAGATGATATCAAACCTTTTTCACTCTTATTAATTCTACACTTATAACTTTCAGCACTCATAATTTAGCATTAAAGTTTTCAGTACTTAATTTTCAATTTTATTAAACACCACCTAAATTTTTTAACATAACTTGGAATTTTCAATAGTGAAACTCCCTTACTTTTGTTCTAGCTAAGACTCCTAGAAGGCTTTAATGAGACTAAAGTTTCCCATTTTTCCTCTTTATCTTTTCTTTTCCTATATTTATTTTACTCCTACATCACATGAAATTACACTTTTAGAGAAAATTATAATGGAAAGGGACAATCACAAGTAATAGCCAGCCACTCTTCGGAATACTTTTGTTCCTTCAGTCCC
This sequence comes from Vitis riparia, assembly GCF_004353265.1. Taxonomy (NCBI): domain Eukaryota; kingdom Viridiplantae; phylum Streptophyta; class Magnoliopsida; order Vitales; family Vitaceae; genus Vitis; species Vitis riparia. The sequence goes on from NC_048444.1 coordinate 17,139,685, forward strand.
ATTCATTTAAGATGAAAAGTGGTGAGCTATTCTTCAAGACATACATAAAATATCACAAGAACATAATCAAAAGGACACCACAATAGCACTCATTAGGAAAAGAAGTCTATCATTGTGAGTTCCTCTTTTGGCCCACCAATCATCCACCAGTTAGAGGACCCAAACATTCAGGTTTAAAAAGCAAACTCAAACCACCCGAACAATAAATAATCTGGCAAACCTAAGAATCCAATTTCAAAGGCCCCTTCTTCCCCTAAAACACTCAACAAAGAACACCAATAAGATCCTCCTCCACTGAAAGGTTTCTTATCCCCAAAGAATTCACTTTAGCAAACCTTCTAGCAAAGTTCGGATACCAGCTCCCTGCCCAAAGAACTAGATAGCTCGGAGAAAGTTCTAACCACACTGTTCCAACCACTCAATAAACAATCTTGAGTGGATGAGTGTGCCAATCAGCATGAAAGAATGGAAATTCATAATTTGCAATAAATTTCAAAATAAATAATAGTGGTGACTTATCCTAGAAGAACAGGAAAAGTACCTGAATGAAAATGCAGTCACTCAAAAAAGAGCTCAACATGAAAAAGCAAACTACATGCCCCAACTTATGACAGAAATAACAAGTAAATTACATCCAAATAAGGAGTACACAGAAAGAAAGAAAAATGTAAAAAAAATTAAAAAATAAAAATAGCAAAGAGAACAATAAGTTTAAAAAAACTGTCTACCTTTACTGTGATAGCCACAATTCCATTGGTTACCTAGTTGACACCAAAAGAGAAAAGGAAAGGAAACAAACAGAACCATCATTTGGTATAGAACTAATCCAGATTCTAATTATACATTACTCATATTAAGAAAAATACAATACCATTTCTTGAAGGAGCAAGGACTGGTCCTGCTTCCACAAGTATGCCAGGGAAACAAGACCTAGCCTTGAGCAAACATTCTCTACCCGAAACCTTTGGTAGTCAGATGCAATTGCACCAGAAGACACTGCTGTGATGGAGGGAATCTGCCTTTTTACTTCTTCCAACAAGATTGACATATCTTCAACTTCATCACCTTGAGTCATTCTATAGCTGAGGTTTTGATGCCTATGCAATCAAAAAACCATCAGAAAGTGAAAATATGCAATGAATACATTCAACTGTTCTAGCGAATATCGAGAGCTCCTTTCACAAAAAATCAGCTGTTGATGGAAAGCTTTCATCTTATAAAAATTCTATCTTTTTTTTTTTTTTTTTTGATCAATAAGTATATAATTGTATTGCAAAGAGGCGCTAAAAATTCTATCTTGGTTCACCTTAAGTTTGATTTGAGAAGCTCTTGGTCAAAAGAACTTGGTTTTTGAAATTTGAGGTAGCAATCAGGAAGATATCCATAAAATATAGTACTCCTTTCATGCATTGTCACACAAAAGACTCCTATCTTTTTGTATCAAAGTGTACCACAAGGTTGGTGTAAAACTAGAAAAAAGGGCTACTACTATATCTTTCTTCATACAATGCCAAATAACAAAATTTGACTTTATATCATAGTACGAATTCTTCACTTCGCAAAAATAAATAAATAAATAATCTTCTTAGGTAATATTTTCAGTCAACAATGTCAACTAGAAAAATTGAAATAATTTAAAATTTAAGTACAACAGAGGAAACCCTTGTCCCACACTAACCTTGTTCCAGCTAAGCCTCTGAGTGGCATCATTAAATTACATAAAAATTTTCAAACTGCTAACCTCTTCATAAAGAGATCTCTCAATGCCTATCTCATGCTAGTGGACCAATAGGTCATTGTCTTTTATGCAAACTTGGGTCACTTCAGCACTCAAATCAATCCAGGGAAGCTTATGAAAGTAGCAAGTTAGCCTAAAAACATAATTAGATGAAAAAAAATAAAAAGGTGGCTGATTCCTATAGGCAGGAGAGTTAACATTGGCAGCTTAGACATGGGAACTATGAAAGCTGATTTCTTGTGAAAAGATGGGCTTTAAAAACAGACTGAGTCACTGGCCAACACATCCACATATAATTAGGTTGCTTTGATATTTGCTTCTTTTTTTTTTTCCTCCCAATCCTTTTGGCTATCTCAAGTCTCTTCCTAGTCATAGCAAAACTGAAATAAATGACCAAACAAAAAACCATAGATAGAAAATCTGATTGAAACTAATAAACAAACACCAGATTGCCTCTCTTAGTCTAACAGTAATAAATGTAATGGATGGCTTATTGGCAGGTTTGAGACTACTTGAAACAAAACCACCCTGCCCGCCCTCCAAACCCCTAATTCAATGGCTAAATCTACCACTACCCTTGTATGATTCTTCTAGGTATTTTGAATGGAATAATGAATCATTCATTCTCAGGAAATGTATAGAGCTATATAGGATAGAAGTCTTCACCAGCCCAAGTATAGAAACTACCTATTTACACAAATAGAAAAAAGGAAGAAATATTCTATACAGCTATGACAAAACTAAAAACTGCAGAAATAACATCAAATCCGACAACACTCCCCCTCCTAAGGATTTCAGCAAGTTGTGTGTTGTAGGCATGTAGGGAATACAAACTAATCCATCGTCTAGGTTCTCCTTAATAAAGTGTTTGTCAACTTCCAGTGTTTAGTTTAATCATAATGGATGGGATTGGTGCAATGTTTATGGCAACTTTGTTATAACAATATCATAGGACATGCTTCCTAACTTCAATTGTAAAATCTGCCAAAATGCTTTTGATCCACAATAGTTCACAAATTGCATGAGTCATAGCTCTGAACTTTGCTTCTGCACGTGAGCAAGCTACTACAGCTTGCTTCTTACTCCTCCACGTAATTAGATTCCCTCCTGGGAAGGTATGATAACCTGTGGTTGATCTCCCATCTACAATGGAACCCGCCTAATCTGTGTCAATATAAGCTTGCATTTTCTAGGGTGCTGCCTTGAAATACCTTAGAATCCTATACATGGCATCAAGATATGGTTTCAGTGGGCATGCATGAACTGGCTTAACATAGACACAGCATAGGCAATGTCAGGATATGTGCGTGATAAGTAGATAAGTTTCCCAACCAATCTTTGGTAAATGCCTCGATCAATAGGCTGCTTTTCTTCAAGATTTCCTAAATTGTGATTAATTTCTACAGGAGTGGTCCAGCCCAACATCCCTATTTCTTTCGACAGATCTTGAATATTCTTCTATTTTGAAATGAACACTCCTTATTTGGACTTAGCCCCTTTGATTCCAAGGAAATATCTCAACTTTCCCAAGTCTTTGATTTCAAACTCTCTAGCCAAATATGTGATTTCAGCTCCATAATTTCTTCTAGGTTTTTTTCAGTGACAACATCATCATCCACATACACAATTAGTGTCGTTACCTTCCCTTTGGAAGAGTGTTTGAACAGAGTGTCTCATCTTGATTTTGGCTATATCCTCTCTTAATCATTGACCTTGTGAGCTTTCCAAACCAAGCTCGAGGTGATTGCTTGAGCCAGTATATACTTCTTTAATTTGCACACCTTGAATGTAGGAAGTCCATTTTCATACCAAAGAGGAATATCCATGCACACTTCTTCTCCAAAATCTCCAAGAATGCATATTTTACATCAAAATTGGTGTGACGGATGATCAAAATTTGATGCAAGTGAGAGAAGAACGCAATTTGTATTCGTCTTTGCCACTAGAGCAGAGGCTCTTGATAGTTTATGTTGTATATCTGAGTAACCTCTTTAGGTACAAGATGTGCCTTGTATCTTTTTAAAGAACCATCGGGTCTGTACTTGGTAGTAAAAATCCACTTGCAGCCTATTGTTTTCTTTCCTTTTACCAGGTTCATGTTTTCTCAAGTCTTATTCTTCTCAAGTGCCTTGATTTCCTCATTTATGGCTTCTCTCCAAGGCTTCATCTTTAATGCCTCTTAGACAATTGTCCAAACCATTTGTGAAGATAACTAGGTGACAATGCTCGCAGTTAGAGTGAGAGATTATGAAATAGCACATCACTCCTTTTCTAATAGCAATAGGTAAATTCAAATCTTTATCCTTCTAGGAAATTTTGTTTTTATTTTCATTACTTGTTTTGAAGTTGAAGATTAAGGCATGTGAATCAAGTGTGGGCCTTTGCCTCCTTGAATATACCTTGATGAATGGAGTTTTAGACCTCTCATGTGTGGCTTTTGGAGGCTTTTCTGGGGACAGGTCCTAACTATTGTTTCTTTGTAGAATCATCACATGGTTGTGGATCAACACGCAAACAAGGATCGTCATTTAGAGATTGGTTAGAACTTGGGAATTGGAGTTGGGAAGGATCATTATCTGAAGTAGATGAGGATTGTAGTAGAAAATGAGGAGTAGATTTAGAAGTCTGATCAGTTTCCTCAAGATTCAATAACCACCAACTATCTTCATTTCTAAAATTGCCATCCCTGTAAAGATAGTTATCCCCAAGGTAAGGATGACTCTCAACAAAGGCAACAAAAATGGTCACATATCTCTTCTTTGTACCCGGTGATAGCACTTGAACCCTTTTTGTATAGAATAATAACCAAAGAAAATACACTTGATTGCTCTAGGATTAAATTTCCCTCTCAGGTTGAGGATTGTAGTAGAAAATGAGGAGTAGATTTAGAAGTCTGATCAGTTTCCTCAAGATTCAATAACCACCAACTATCTTCATTTCTAAAATTGCCCTCCCTGTGAAGATAGTTATCCCCAAGGTAAGGATGACTCTCAACAAAGGCAACAAAAATGGTCACATATCTCTTCTTTGTACCCGGTGATAGCACTTGAACCCTTTTTGTATAGAATAATAACCAAAGAAAATACACTTGATTGCTCTAGGATTAAATTTCCCTCTCAGGTAGCTATGAACATGACAACTACACCAAAATATTTTTGGAGGTAAGGACCCTAATTGTTGGAAATTAGGAAATAAGGTGGAGAGTTTCCCAACAGGAGAGTTATGGTCAAGAACCTTAGAGGGCATTCTACTAATCAAGTGGACGGCTATAAGAATGGCTTCTCCCTAATAGGTTTTTGGAACATTCATTTGAAAGAGTAGGGATCTAGCAAAATCAAGAAGGTGCTTATTCTTTCTCTCAACTATTCCATTTTGTTATGGGGTATCAACACTTGATAGTGATGTAAAATGCCCTCTCTTTCAAAATATGAGATATGGTCCTGATTGAACTACTCCTTAACATTATCTGATCTAAGGGTGAGAATTTTTTGGCCAAATTGAGTATCGATCAACCCATGGAAAATGAGGAATATTTAGGCTACTTGAGATTTTGATTTCATGAGATAAACCCAAGTTGTTGTGGTGCAATCATCTATAAAAGTAACAACCTAACCCAACATCTATCCATAGCTTCATCATATATGAACCCTATAGTTGGTTTTCTTTCATTGTCAACAAGTTGAACTTTAACAAGAGGACCCATCACCTTAAGAATATAGACAACATGATTCCAAAATAAAGGCATCCAAACAATTTTTAAGACTTGTTTTTCCTCTACCTCCTTTGTCCATTTACTAGCTAACCACTTTTCAAAAGTGAACATCAATTTCAAATTGCGCTTTTGCATATGGATACTTTGTAGGTTAAGAAAACATGTTGCGAATTGAGTTATGTCCAGCCTAACCAATTCTCTTTACTTGGTGAACTCTCTCAATATATTTAACACCCCCACATAATTATAGATGAAACCATTCAATGAAATGGCTCTTGTCAAAATCCTCTTAAATGTAGGAAGTTTCCCAATATCTTCTAAAATGGGGTTTATGCAATGAGTCGCACAAGTCGTCCAACACAAATGCAATTGTTTTGCTTCTAAGAACTTTCCTATTTAAATTTTTAGCATAAAAAACATAATAAGAATAGTTGTTAAAAACTTGCAATACACAATACAATACAACAATATGATACATTTTTTATGAAAATCAATATGTATCATAATTTGTATCTTATTTTAAAGTGCATCTTACAATACATGTATGATACATGATATTACGATACAAAGATACATACATCTTCAACTATTTTCCATAATTTTTTGAAAAAAATTAAATTAATTCTTTTTTTATTAAAAGAATTTATTATATTAACTATTTAACATATACTAAAAGATTAAAAATTAATCATAAAAAGGAGAAATAAGTAAAATAATCTTATATGAAAAGTTGCATTCATATTTTCAAATGTTATATTAGAAGTCAAGTAAGTTTATTTTTACAATAAATAATGGAGAATTTTCATTTAACTAGTTTGAATGTTAACAATGAAAATGATGGTGATCATTGAAGAAAAATTTTTACTTGATCAATTAGTTTTTTTTTTATTTCTTTTTTGGTGGAAAAGAAATGACGATAAACCTGAAAAGTTGGAACTTTGAAGATAACACATATGAACGAACACATATGAACGAACAAACACACACACACGCATATATATATTAATAGCAACACAATAAATGCATATACCTAGTTAGAATTTGGAACTAAAAATCATAGCTAAAAATTGAAGAAGTCTATTTTCTGGATTATGTGATGAATCTATATATTAAAGTTATATTTTGTTAATTTGAACTTGTTAAAACATTAACATTCAATGTTTTCATATAATAGGATAAAAATAGATCCTACTATCTTCCATAAAATTGGATATATAATACTTTATACTTCATACTTTCACCAGATATTCACACATATACATATTTTTCTATTTATTTTTTACTATATAAAAAACTTACAATACATGATACGAAAAAATAGAAAAACGATACACAATACGTTTTGAGTTAACTATGATAATAAATAAAAATGATAAATAATATCATTTTTTTTTCTTTTTTTGATGGGTAAAAACAAGATAGTATTGAATAAGAAAAAAGTGTGCCCAAAAGGCAAATAGTGTCACAACATAATGTTTCAATTTAAATGACACAAATAAACCTAAAGAACTTTATCAAATGAAATCTTACCTACTAATAGATAGATTCATTGTCAGTTATTACTTCCCCAATGCGCTCCATAAACTTGTCTAGAAATTCAAATGTCTTTTCCCCAGTTTTCATGAATGAACTAGCATAAATGGACTCGATAAACATTGTTCCAACTGGGCAATTTACCAAAAAAAATCATCAAAGTTCGATTTCTTCTATCTATCTGTCCATCAGACGATAGAAACTCCATACTTCATCCATGCAACATTATGATTTTTTAATAAATTTTTTATGTACTCCACTTCTTTCTAAAGAATCAGAACTCTTAATTCATGATAACTAGGAGATTTCATATTTGGGCCATATAGCCCGAAAGCTTCAAACATCCATTTAAAACTATACAAATTTGCACAATTAAATGATATCCTTGCTAGATAGAAGAATCAGCCAATGTACTAGCATACACTTTCCCTTTCCTTTTTATCAAATACATCATCTATAGAACTTTGCTTCATTTTTCCCTCTTTCCAAAGTCAAACTGCTTTTTTTGGATTTTGAGACACAAAAGCATCAATAAGGCATTATGTTGTTGACTCCATCTTCTTATTACTTCCCACTTCACTTCTTCTATTACCAATCACTTTTTTTCCACTCAAATTGACTTCTTCAAGTTCCTTTTCTTCATTAATATCAACAAAGTTTTCTAAGTCTCAAAATTCAGGAAAAGAACTATAGTTATCTTTTTATTCTTTTTATTAGTCATGTACTTCTTAAGCTCTTCTCTTACTTCCTCCAAACATTTTAAACACCTTACAACATGTCCCTATTTCATGTTGCTTTACTCTAAAGATTCCACCTTTTGTCTTGTTCCCACAAAATAATTATGTTACTAACTTCGTATCCCTAAGGTCTTTTAAATAATTATATTTCTAAGCCGAATCTTCTTTGTTTAAACCCTTTGATAAGGTGCCACCTTTTGATGTCATTCACAAAATCTAAAATTTAATTAAAGAAGAAAAAGAAATAATTAAAATATAAGGGAGACAAAGCAAGAATGTAAAAAAAGTTTTAAAAAAAAAATATAAAAAAAAAAAACTTTTGAGAGTTTGAGTACGAATAAAAGAAGTTAAAATAAAAAAAATGTATACAAATAAGGTCAACAAGGAGAGGACTATTGCTAAATGATACCTACCGCACTTGAAATTAGGAAAGAGGACCATGGGACCCACGGTCTAGTGGAGAATTGGAGATACTAGATGGGAGAGGATGTGAATACTATATTGGTTTTTTTTTTTTTCAACTATGAGAGAGGATGTGAATACTATCTTGGTTTTTTTTTTTCAACTATGAGGGGCTAAGTGGGGCATGCAAGATAGCATAAGCATAGTGGTATGTTAAACAAATTGTATATGACCCTTATCAATAATAAAAATTCAATTTTTTATTGATGTCAGATAAACTTTAGATGAGAAACAAGTGAAAGAAGTAGGGGGCAGTGGTGGGACCCATTGAATGGATGGGTCACAGATAAGTTAAGGGGGAGTACTTTGCAGTGTGTCAGTAACTACACAAACAGAGAATAAAATAAAAATAAAAAAGGGCACCAATAACAGTAGTCACAACACAAGCAAAGAATAAATTTTTTTTAAAAAAAAGTTGGATTCAAACTATGAAGAAAAGAAAAAGAAAAAGCGTAAGAGAGTAACAGAGAAAGAGGAGAAAAGCTTGCCAAAATGCACGCTACCAAAGTTAACCATGCGACCAAAGTTAACCACACTACTACTGAAATCTTCTTCTCTCCACCTCCTTTACTTCTTGCCCAAAGGTAATTGTCAAAAACTCTCTTTTCTTCGTCCCTCTACCTCGTCTTTTTCTTAAGATTAAATCTTCCTATTCATTTTTGTTTTTCTTTTATCAAGGCTTTGTTTTTCAACCTTTCAAATTCTCCATACCTCAGCTTTCTAAATTTTATTTTTAATATTTTACTTCTTTTTTTTTTCCTAAATTTCCAGCCTTATGAAAGAAGGCAATCATTGTTACACCTTAAACTCTATCCTAAGGTGGATGCTTAAGTGTTTCCTCTTTGAAGTCACCTCACTTGGGTCTTCAAGAGGCAATTTTTATTTTTCTCACCTTGCCTAATGCCCTAGATGAACCAAGTGATCACCTTTGACAACACTATCTCCAATGCCCTCCAATACCCACATCCTCCCACATGCCCACAACCCAAGCATCCTTAATAGAGGCAATACCAAGAGGGGATGGAAAGTTTATAGTCAAAATTGAATCACCACAGCAAAACATCCTTCCAAAACTTCACTCTCTTGCCATTATCCACTAAAAAGCAAGTTCTACTTTGAAAGCCATCCAACCCTCTTCTTATGACCTTCCACAACCCTACCCTAAACCAATCCCTCGTGAAATTAACCACTTATTTCTTTTGTAAGCTTCCTAATGATGACCTGTTTCCATGGAGATTCCTTTTCTAAGGCAAACCTCTAATTACTTGAAGGCTTATTCCGATTACTTAGGTTAAACCTACACCATCATACTTTGACATTCTGCACTAGTAGAAAGTAATGTGAAAAGATTATAAAGTTGTATGTTACAACTGTACTAATTTGGGTTCTTATTTGGATTGGTTATCATTGTGATTCATTGAAAGCAAATTAAACCCCTTGACGGGTTTCCAATGAAAATGAAAGGGGAAAACCTCACAAATTTGTAAAGGTGAATCATTTATGTTTCTGTGCAGGTTGATTGTCAAATCAAATTAAACACAAGCAGTCCTTTCTGAAAATCAGTGTCTTTTTAAAAATATATGGCAATCACCCATATCTATTATAATAAACAAATATCACAAATGAACAAATGTAATAATCTGACACTACAAGGACATTAACTTTCTAGTTGATATTGAGATGAAATTGCATCAGTAGCTTCCCAAAAATAAGACATTTGGTTTTACATAAAAAATAAATAAATATTAAAAATTAAAAAATATATCCCAATTAAAGAGCTCACCTTGTGGATCCTTGTATTCTCCTTCGGAACAATGGCACTCCCATGCATTTCGCATAGCTGACAACAATTTGGTGCCCAACCTAACAAAAACCAACCAAATAATCAACAAATCACAATGAAAGAAATGCCCACATGCACTTCATCTTAACGGCGATTTCCGTTAAAAATTATGAACTGGTTTGAAACAATTGCATCCCCACACACAAAAGGTTGAGTGTTCAGTCATTTTCAAACAATTCCCAACCTAACCAAAACCAACCAAATAATAAATAAATAAATAAAATCACAATGAAAAGGAACACCCTAATACACTGAATATTAACTGTGTTTTTCTTCATAAATCAAGCACTGGTTTACACAAGAGTGCACACAATCACAATATTCTGATTGATATCAAATACAAATTACTTATTTCTATTTTTGATAAGTAAATAAGGAGAATATATTAGAAGCGCTTGCAAAATGGCGCAACAAAGTACCGAGTATACAAATTAGGCCACAAAGCAAGTAGGAGAAGAAAAAAGCAAAAGAAAACCTACCACCCTTCTACGAGGCTAACCCAACCCTATCCCAAAACCCCTAACAGAAGAAAAACAAACCGACAACCTCACAAGACAAATGTTGAAACCCTTGTGTTCCTCCCCTTTCCCCTGATAGTACGCAGAGAATTGTTGTAGTTAACTGAGCCCTCTAATTTACGAAATTCCCTCTCAAAACGGGAAACCGAACTATGACTCCTCTTGCTATCTAAACCCCTTAACCCCTCGCCCTTTCCTTGCCTCTAATTTTTTCAAAAGGGACCCCATCTCCTTGAACCCCACAACTAGCATCCCCAAGTAGCTGCTAAAGTTTACTGTTGAAAGAGAGAGAGAGAGAGAAAACCTTAATTCTCATTCATATTCATGACTACTTACAACTTACAATAGAGGAATATATATATACAAGGTTAGGTTAAACGAACTACCATATATGTGACCTATATTAAGAAAGGAAAGAAATATTGTACACTATAAATACATTATATTCAACACTCCCCCTCAAGTTGGAGCATATATGTCATATGCACCAAGCTTGTTACAAATGTATTTAATCCTAGGACCTCTGAGAGATTTAGTGAAAATGTCTGCTAGTTGATCATTTGAATTAACAAAACTTGTAGCAACACACCCTGATGCAATCTTCTCTCTAATAAAGTGACAGTCAACTTCAATATGCTTGGTCCTTTCATGAAAGACTGGATTGGATGCAAAATGTAATGCGGCCTGATTGTCACAGACTAGCTTTATCTGTTCATCTTTTCCAAATCTCAATTCCTGAAGGAGTTGCCTCAACCATATGAGTTCACATGTTGCCAAAGCCATAGCTCGATACTCAGCTTCGGCACTTGATCTGGCCACTACATCTTGTTTCTTACTCTTCCAGGATATTAAGTTACCTCCAATAAAAACACAATACCCTGAGGTGGAACGCCTATCTGAGGGTGAACCAGCCCAGTCTGCATCTGTGTAACCAACAATTTGGGTATGGCCCCTGTCTTCATACAACATACCTTGGCCTGGTGTTCCTTTAATATATCGAAGAATGCAGATCACAGCATCCCAATGGTTGTCACATGGTGACTGTAGAAATTGACTAACCACACTCACAGGAAAAGAGATGTCTGGCCGAGTGATGGTGAGGTAGTTCAATTTGCCTACAAGTCGTCGATATCTCCCAGAATCTCTTAGAGACTCCCCCTGTCCCGGTACAAGTTTGACATTTGGATCCATAGGAGTGTCAACAGGTTTACATTCTAACATACCTGTTTCTTCCAAGATGTCTAAGGCATACTTCCTTTGTGACATAACCACACCTGAATTGGATTGAACTATTTCAAGTCCCAGAAAGTACTTGATTTTGCCCAAGTCTTTGGTTTGAAAGTGGTTGAAAAGGTGTTGCTTTAGTCTTTGGATACCCTCCTGATCACTGCTTGTAATGACAATGTCATCCACATAAACTACCAAATAGATGCACTGGCTCGAAGAGTTATGATGATAGAAAACTGAATGATCTGCTTCACTCTGAAGCATTCCAAACTCTTGAACAACTGAATTAAAACGCCCAAACCATGCTCGAGGAGACTGTTTCAAGCCATATAGAGAGCGGCGTAACTTGCACACTAAACCAAACTCCCCCTGAGCAACAAAACTAGGTGGTTGCTCCATATACACTTCCTCGAGAAGTTCACCATAAAGGAAAACATTCTTAATATCCAACTAATAAAGAGGTCAATGACACATAGCTGCCATGGAGAGAAATAAGCAAACAGAAGCAATCTTGGCAACAGGAGAGAAGGTCTCACCATAGTCACAACCATAATTCTGAATATAACCTTTAGCAACCAAGTGTACCTTAAGGCGATCAACCTGACCATCAGAACCAACAGCATCCACCTATAGATTTACCAGGAGGTAAAGAAACAAGATCTCATGTGCCATTGGAGTGCAGAGCAACCATTTCATCAACCATTGCATATCGCCACCCAGGATGAGAAAGTGTCTCACTAGTGCTCTTAGGAAGAGAAACAGAGGATAAAGTAGAGACAAAGGCAGAATAGGATGAAGATAATCGATGGTAGCTCAAAAAATTATAAATAGGATGAGGATTACAAGTAGATCGATTACCTTTCCGAAGAGCAATAGGCAAATGGTCAGTAGATGACAGGGCCAGGAGGTGAGTTATCAAGTACCTCAGCGGAAGAGAGAGGAGGAGCAACAGCACGATGTCGACGATGATAAACCTGAAGAGGACGAGAGAGCGCATCTGAAGGGGGGGATATATAGGGAAGTGACAATACTTCAGAAATGGGAAGAGATTCAGAGGATGAGAAGAATGGAGAGTCCTCAAAGAAGGTGACATCAGCGGAGAGAAAATAACGATGAGTATCAGGGGAATAACAACGATAGCCCTTCTGAAGTCGAGGGTATCCCAAGAAGATGCATTTCGTAGCCTTAACGGAGAGCTTGTCCTGTCCAGGTGTGAGAGTATGAACAAAACAAGTACAGCCAAAGACACGAGGAGGAAGGAAATAAAGAGGTTGGGTAGGAAAAATGAGGGAATGAAGGATTTGGTCATGTAATTTAGATGAGGACATACGATTAATCAAGTAACAGGCTGTAAGAACAGCATCCCCCCAAAAACGAAAAGGAACATGACTATGGAGAAGGAGGGTACGAGCTGTCTCAACAAGATGTCGATTTTTACGTTCAACAACCCCATTTTATTGAGGAGTATGAGCACAAGATGACTGATGGAGGATCCCATGTTGGGACATAAAAGAAGTAAAGGGTGTAGAAAAATATTCCCGAGCATTGTCACTGCGTAACACTCGAATAGAAACTTTGAATTGTGTTTGGATTTCAGCATAAAATTTCTGGAAAATGGAGAATAACTCAACTTGATTTTTCATTAAAAATAACCAAGTACATCTTGAATAGTCATCAATGAAAGTGACAAAATACTGAAATCCTAAAGTAGACGCGGTCCGACACGGACCCCAAACATCAGTGTGGACAAGTTCAAAATGAGACTTTGCCCGATTATTCAAACGCTTTGGGAACGAGACACGAGTATGTTTCCCAAGCTGACATGACTCACACGCAAGTGACGACAAAGTGGAAAAACAAGGGACCATCTTCTGGAACTTGGAGAGACTAGGATGACCCAGACGACTGTGAATGAGAAGAGGAGCATCGGTGGAAATGCAAGCTACAAGAGATGAAGGTGATAGAGGCTTTGAAACTCACGCCCTATGTCAATCGTCTTCCCCGTACTCCGGTCCTGCAAGATCACGGATTTATCAGAAAAAGTGATAAAACAGTTAAGAGTGCGAGTTATTTTGCTGATGAAAATAAGATTAAAAGGACACTCAGGGGCATAAAGGACAGAATGGAGAGGTAGGGAAGGGAGAGGATGAGCCAAACCAATACCTTTAGCCATAGTTTGAGAACCATTAGCTAAAGTAATAGTAGGTAAGACAGAAGTAGTAGTAATAGAGGAGAAAAGGTGTTTATTACCAGAGATATGATCAAATGCTCCAGAATCTAGAATCCACGGGCCAAGAGAAGGAGACTGAGTAAAGCAGACAGAGACATTACCAGTCTGGGCAACAGAAGCAACAGAAGCTGATATGGCTGCTTGATATCAAAGATGGCTTCATAATCACTACCAGTAAGGGTGATACTCTGAGATGTGGAGCTCCCAGCGGAGTCAGGTCGAGATAGCAAAGGATCAGATGATTGAGCAATGTGGGCAATGCGAGGAGGCCGTCCATGTAACTGATAGCAACGATCTCAAGTGTGACCAAGCTTATTACAATAGGTGCACTAAGGACGTTGTCCTCGACCCCGATTGCCACTACGTCCTCCTCGAGAGTTAGTCTGAAAGGCTAACACAAATGAATCTGAAGGGTCATCAATCGACAAAGTCTGAGTAGAGGAGAGGTGTAAGAGACGAGCAAACACATCATCCAATAATGGTACTGATGGACTAGCAAAAATCTGATCTTGGACAGACTCAAGATTTGGACGGAGGCCAATGAGGGTTAACACCATAAAGAACTTGTCAGTCTGTATTTGTTGAGCTTCAGCACCATTAGTGAAGGGCATCAAAGTTAAGAACTCCTCCTTAAGAGACGCAATCCGGCCAATATAAGTAGATAGATCCATGTCCTGCTATCTCACATGAACAATATTATAAACCACCTTATAAAATCGTTGAATATCATTCGTGTATAATCCTTTAGCCTAAGTCCAAAATTTAAAGCAGGTTTTATAGGCACGAAGATGATGGAAAATTTTGGGATCAACAAATTGCCATAATACGCTGCATAATTGTGCATCGATCTTCTTCCATTGCACTTTGTCAACATCAGGTATAGAATCCTTAGGTGTAACAAGATGATCCTCATAACCTTGTCCCATAAACCAGAGTTCCACGAACGCTAACCAGGATAGATAATTCTCACTACCAATCAATTTTTCCGATGTGATAGTAGGAGATCCAGGAGATGACAGATGTAAAAATGGGATTTTTGGTCGTCATACCACTTCACCTGAGATTGAATCACGTTTGGATCGAAGACAGCCCTAAAGGGAGGTCAGATCACAGCCGTGGAAGAAGAACCTGGTATGTCGGGACCCAAACAAAGGAGAAAAGTGACTAGGGATGAAGAAGAGGCCTTCCCAAGGCACACATAGGTCTCGGCCAAGGAAGGGAGCTGCCGTCGGAGGCCGAAGAAGGCTGAAAGAAGACCCACAGAGGCTGAAATGCCAAAAAAATGGAGAAGCAGGGTTCGGAGAGGCCTGACAGAGGTTTAGAAGTGCAAGACAGCGCCAGACGAGCCTACTAGAAGAAGCTCGGCACCGTAAAGTGGGCCACGCACCGACACGTGGGATTCAGGCCGCCGGAGAAGAGTGGCGCATGGGAGGAGTGTGGGTGGGTGTTTGGCTCCGATCCTTTGAGAAAAGTTGCAGATTTCCTCTTTGCGCTCCTAATGATGTGGTCGGTGTCAGAAAAGTCGCCGGAAAATATCACCGAAAAAATGTTGACAGTGATGAGGGTTTTCTAACCACGATATGGCTGACCGGAAAGCTTTGGGAGATGGAAAAGGTGACCAAAATGAAACACGGTCACTGGATTGATTCTCGGAATTAATTACACGGGTAAACCAGAAAGAATAAAGTTTTCTCCCTTGGCTCTGATACCATGTTGAAAGAGAGAAAACAAAAAAACCTTAATTCTCATTCATATTCATGACTACTTACAACTTACAATAGAGGAATATATATATAAAAGGCTAGGTTAAACTAACTACCATATATGTAACCTATATTAAGAAAGGAAAGAAATATTGTACACTATAAATACATTATATTCAACATTTACAAACTTGTTGGGAAGGCTAAGCAGATCCTCTTCCTCTAAAACGCAACCAGGCTCCAAGTCCTCAAAGATTTCTGGCTCCTCACCTCTAACCACTAATTCCCTTCCCAATAGATCCTTTGCAACACTTCCCGCAAACTCCACCAAACTTCCATCTTGAAGCAACATCCTAAGCAGCTGACTCCCCAAATCCAAAAGCCTCGAAGAAGAGAGAGAAGAAGGGTTAGGGTACCTATTCACCTCCGCTACGAGGGCTTCATCGATGATTGCTACACAAGAACACCCCTACCCCGACACTTACCTTTCAACCTCATCTCCAACACCACTTCTTTTCTTGATCTCTTGGTTCTCTGCTGAAAGACTCCTCCCTTCCGGGAAGATCAACGAAAACCTCTTTCCCTCTTTAGTGATAACTGAACAAAATAAAAACCTCCCTATCCCATTCGAACGCCGCTCCAACTTGAACTTCCTCCCACCCTCCTCCCAGGAATTGCACCACCTCACCAAGACTTCATCTCTACAGAAAGATTCCACCCCTTCCAACAGACAGCGCAAACTCAACTCCCCAAACCTAATCCATGCCGAAAGACTTCTTCCTCTTTCCTCAATAATGCCTCTCAACTTCCCCCCACCACCTCTACAGAAAGAACAAAGGACTTTGAGTCCACTGCAACCCGACACATATCTCCACCTCCTACATCTCTAACCCCAACAAAAGAACTCCACAGCTATTTTCCCTCAAACTTCCAGTAAATCTATTAAAATTCAATTTACACCACAATTCTAAACACTAGAATTGCAAAATATCAATTCTCCCCAACCCACAATCTTTCCACTCCAAAAAGTGAAAAGAACTTTGTCTTACTTATTTCTATGTACATACAACCAATATGAAACGGCTAGAAATTGAACTTCCATTAGTTTGTTCAGCGGCATGATCCCTTTTTGCAGTCTAATTTGTTATTTTCAAATCAATACACACAATGTACCACAAAAACTTACAGTTTGGTACATGTAGCTGTCCAGCTCGTCCACTGAATCATCAGCCGGCAACAAATTAGCCAAAGCAACAATCTACATAAATCCAAATAAACACCATCTTACACACAAGAAAAAAAAATATTGAATATAAAAACTATGCATCCCTTTCCGATATAAATTCAATAAAAGCAAGCAGCATAACATCCTTGTCTGGCTGCCAAGAAAGCGGAAGAAAAGAAAATTTAGGATATGTTGCTTCGATTTCAAAACATTTATTAGCTCATTTGATTATGAGCATTTAACACAAACCAAAGATTCCAACTTCATCGTCCGTTTGGTTACTGAGAAACCGATAGAAAAGAAACGACAAATTGAGAGATTTAGAAGAGGAAAATGACAACCTCGTGGCCATATTGGATGCATTTCATCATGGCGTAGCAGCTATCCTTGCCGCCGCTGACAAGCGCCACCACCTTCATCTTCGACGCTGGCCGCAGTCGGGGACACTGCAGAAGTAACTTTGGGCTTGGAGACTTGGGAGTTAAGGGCTGGAATTCCGCGTCAAATATTCCCCCAACTATGATTTAAAAACAAATTACGATTTTCTTCGAATAATAAATATTAAGTTATAAGTTTACCTAAGTTAAAAAGATGTTTAAGGAAAAGATATTTTTTACAAAGGGATTTTATTTGACTTTTTTAAAATATATATATATATATTTAAAATGAAATTGTAAATTAAAAAAGAGGGTTTATACTTTCATATATAAAAAAAATGTCAATTTGTCAAAAAAAAAAATATTTAAAAAATCAAGACTCCAACTTTATTTGAAAAGGACAGTTTTTTTTCAAATAAAAGAATTTTGTCTTTTCAAGAAAATATTTTTACAATTTTATATAAAAAGGAATTTTGTCTAACTTTTATTCAAAAGAAATTTTCTTTGCAATTTTTATTTACAAAAAGATATTTCAATATGGGATTTATTATTATTTTTTAAAATAAAATATTTTATAACTTTATGAATATATATATATATATATATATATATATACACATATCTCGGTTTTATTAAAATAAAATAAAGATTTTCAACTTTATTTTTAAAAGAAAGATTTTAGATTTTTATTAAAAAAGTAATTTCCTTGACTTCGTAAAAAAAAAAATCCAAATTTATTTTTTTTTTAAAAAAGAAGTTTTATAGTTTTAATTTTTTAGGAAGGGTTTCAAATTTATTCTTGAGAAAAAAAAAAGTTCAAGTTCATTTTTTTTAATATATATATCACAAATAATTTTTAGTTTATTAAAAATGATTTTAAATTTTATTTGGTGAGAATAAAATTAACTAAAACCATTCAAAATGTAAAACTATGCAAAATATACACAAACTAATAAGAACATACACAACAAATAAACATACAACAAATCAATATATAAAATAAACATACAACAAAATTAGTAAATAAAAAAGAAATATTTATAGAAAAGAAAATGAAGAGGACAGGAATACACCCTGTACACAACAACTGCAGTGAATCAACCCTCGCAGCCCTCCTTAAGCTTAATACAATCTCAACAAGCTCTCAAAAAAAAAAAGTCTAAGAAATACAAAGAAAAATAGCCTCTTGGAGTCATACTCTCCCCTTTTTTTGCTTCAATTTTCTTTTTAATCCAAAAAATCAAGTTCCCCTCAACTCCTACTCCTGCTCATGCTGTGTCTCTAACTACTCCCCACTTGCTATTGAAACCATAAAAAAGAAATAAATAAATAGAAGTAAAAGTCCATGGCCAATAAGATGAACTGAAGCCCCATTATGCAATTAACATTCAAGGTCTAAAGCAAACATCCACGGCAAATGGGCCCCCCAAGTCTTAAACAATCAATAACCCAAATAAATAACTATGCAAGCCTAATATAGTTAATATGAAGCTCAATCTCAAAATAATAAAACCAAGTCAAAGCCCACAAACAAGCCTAAACCCAAAAACCAACATTGTGCAAATTAGAAATAAAAACCTGACCACTGTTTGAAGAACCCAAGTACAAACCAATGTCACGTGAAGAATGTGGAGGCACGTGTGTGGCAGTGTTCGTGTTGGAGCAGCAAAAAAATGCGTGAGGTGGTTGTAAGGTTCATTAATGGAGTGAAGAAATTAAGAAAGAGAGTGAGAGTGAGAGAACGAGAAGGATAAGTGGTGAGAAAGAGGTGTGCGGGCTTGGGTGGTGAGCCCATCAAAGGATGATGGTGAGGCGAGACCAATGACAAGGTAAGGTTGTTGGAGACACTATGGCTGGGTGATCCTACGAGAGTCGAGAAAGAGAGAGAGATAGTGAGCAAGTAAAAAGGAGAGAAAAGAGGGTGTGCCAAAACGGACGACATTGCCGACAACAGTTTTGTCCGCGATGGTGACTGGTGGTAAAGGTGTGACACAATGAGGAAGGCAATTGTGGGGTTTTCATGGGGTTGAGAGAGATGAGGGAAATTAAGAAGGAAAAATATGGTTATGGTAGAGAGTCAGAATGAGGTCAGAAAGTAAGATTAGGTGTGGACCCTCTATTTTATCCTCATAACACATATTATTCATCATGCTTGGTCATTCTTGCCTTGCTTTTTCACATAGTATGTGTGTAAGATCCCTTTCTACTTAATCGTTTATCATGCTTCTTAGTGGTTTGCTTGTTATTCAACTTGACATTGACTCTTGGGCCACTTTTGGAAACTTTTTTGAGGGATTTTTTTTTTTTTTTATCTATAGTGTGATTTTAGTGGCAACCTAGGTTATCCTAAAGTTTCAACATGTTTAGAGCTCGATCAGGCTCTTTTTAGTGAATTGAGACCTTTTTAAGGTCAAATCGGACATGGGAAACTGACTCAGTTGGTTCAACCAGTCAAAACAGCTAGTTGAACCAATCGAACCAACCAGTTGATTGGTTGCAATTGGTTGAATTGGTTATCTCGATCAATTCGTTATTGTGAAACCAAGGTTTAGTTAATCTTGATTTTGATAATAACAAAACAAGGTTTAGAACTAATGATCATATTTCAAGTGTGATTAGGCAAGACGATTTCCAAAGTGGCAATCACAAAGACAAATCAAGTCAATGAGAAATCATGAAGAAGAAGACCACCTCAAAGAGAAGAGTTTTTCAAGACCAAAGCTTCATAAGATCTCTTTGTAAGGTTGTTGGTGCACTAGGACTTTCATGCATTTCATTCTTTATTTATGCACCAAAATAATTCAAGAGTAATATTGTTTAAATATCTTAAGAATTGGATGATTTCATGTTTTCAACTAAAACCTTGTGTTAAATGACTTTCAAACTTGTGTTAAAAGGTTTTAAGTTGAAAAATGTTGGGTGTTGAGCCAAAAAATGGCTCAACCGGTTCAACCGGTCGATCGGTTGTGCTCGTCCGGTCGAGGACCGGTTGAGGGAGGCCAAAAAGTTTCTCTATCTTCTAGTGGCCTTCTCTTCCTGGTCAAGGTTGAACCTCAACCGGTTAAGGTCCGGTCGAGGTCCGGTTGAGGCCCAACGGTCACCTGCCAAGCATTTAATGCTAACGGCTAGTCAACCAGTCGACCCTTAGCTCGACCGGTCGAACCCCAAACAGCTAGTTTGGCTTTTCTCTTCTATAAAAAGGCTCCAATCTTCATTGTTTTAAAAAGCTTAACCTTCCCAAACCTTTCTTGATTATATTTGAGCCTTGGAAGAGTGTTTTTGAGTGCACCATTGTTCTACAACTTGCATATCCTTAGTGCACCTTTCAATCCTAGTTTTCTTGTATCATTTGAGCTTAAAGTTCTTGTGCTAGGATTTTTGTGAAATCTTTTATTTGTAAACCTTTGAGATGAAGTTTCTCAAGTGTGGGGTATCACTTGAAGGGTTGTTCAAGAGTGGGATATCTCTTGAGAAGTGTAAAGGGTACTTGGAGCCAAAAGTCCAAGAGGGTGAATTGAAACCATAATCCAATTGTATTGCTTGAAGGCTTAGTTTGGAAGCCTTGAATTAGTGGAACCTCAAGCTCGGGATTGAAGTTAGAGGAGAGTGGATGTAGGTCGAGTTGCGCCGAACCACTATAAACTCTTATGTTTGCATTCTCTCTTCCCTATTATTTAATTTATATGCAATTGTCTATATATTGCTTATTATATACTTGCATATAATTATCTCTTGCATTCACTTGTTTAAATTTGCAAAAAGAGACCATCACCCTATTCACACCCCCCCCCCCATTCTCTAAGGTGATTACCATAGGTTGGATTAGCCTAATTTTACTAACAGTTATGTTTTTAAGTTTTCTCTCTCATTTCAAATTTGATTCAAGTGTCATTTTTCTTTTTTGTTAGTTTCCTAACATTCCCAAGAGTGTTTTGGTAATCTTTAACGTTGGTTTGGCCCATAGGTTTAGTTTTTGTTTAAGTGGGTTTTTGGTAGTTTTGAGCTTTAGAAAAGATTATGACAAGTGTCTAAATCCCCACCCTCTCTTCCTCCATTAAAGGAAACCTTAGGAGCTTGTTTTGAGAGGATTTTTTTATGGTTCTTGAAAGGGGAGACTATGCTAAAATTTCTAGAGGAGGAAACTTTAGGGTTTAAAGATTTACTTTAACTTAGAGAAAAAGAAAAACTTGCTAGAAGCTAAGTAACCTTGCTTGTGAGGGTATTAATTTTTTAGTACTCTTTAGCTTCATTTTTGTTACCTATTTATAGTTTTTTTTTTTTGTTCTTCTACTGATTCTTCAAATTATTTGCTTTTGGGTGTAGATATTAGAGGCTATACATGGGATTGTTGGTTATTTTATTTATGATCTATGCTTATTTTTCTTCAATCCTTCTCTTGATTCACTGTGATTGCTTAAGAATTGATTTAATTGATTCATCTTGTTGTACAGTGGTTTTAAGATTTAGTTTTGTTCCATTTTGCACTATTTTGGGTACTTTTACCCCTTTTCAAGCTCATTGATGATTCATGAAATGAGTCCTTGCTTGATTTTGAAAATTTTGTAAGGGATTTTCGTTTTCCCCTATTTTTTTAATGATTTTTGAAAACATTTTTGATTAATTTTGAAATAAATTTGAGAGCCACAAAAATGTTTCTCTATTTGCCAAATTGGTTTTTCATAGAAAATACTTTTGAAGCCTATTTTGACTTTTTATTTTTATTTTCTTTTCAATTTGGGTTGTAAATATTGGGATTAAGTCCTTAAAAACAAGATATGATGTAATAAAGTCAAACTTGACTAACCCCTTGCTATCCCTTTTATGCATTGACATTGATTTGAGCATTAAGTTCATATCTCTTACATTGTACATGATTTCGGTGCATTAGGAGTTGCATAAAAGATACAAGTCATGGGTTTCTTGTAAGTAGATAAGTTGTCCATAACCAATTCATGGATTTAAGCATTCTAGTAAAGATTGTATAGGACTACCTCCTAATTGGAGGAATGACTTGTCTTAGCCGTTGAGATGGGTTTCCCATGGTGAGTACACTAGTGTATGTGATGCACATTTGATATGACCTACAATGAATCATTACGTAAGGCTAGTAGTTGTCATGATTCACCAAACTACTATACTCTTAGGAACCTTGGATTACTCCTTTCCCATGCCCTGGATCTCATAGGGTGCATGGATCTATATTTAGGACTCTCTAGATCTAACACAACAAAAAATAATGGTTTCAAAAACCATTATAAAATAAAGATATAGAGAAAAAGTGCTTATGTCTAGATCTGGATGTTCCCAGATCAATTTCTTATGGTGAAGAACATACTTACAAAAATTGGAGAATCTCTCATCATGCTGCTACCCATGTGTGTGCCCTATGCGATTCCCGTGCATGTGGCCTGTGCACATCTTGTACAATTCTCATGGACGTAGCTTGTGTGCATCCCGTGCGGTTCTCGTGCATGCGACCTATGTGATTCTAGTGCGTTTCTCGTACACCCAAGATCTTCCTCCCAATGACTCTTCCTTGTGTTTAAGCATTGAGATGGTGGATATCTCAAGGGTGGAGGTCAAGGTTTTCTCTCTGGACCGAAAATGGAGAATGACAAGACCTATAAACCCTAATCCCTAAAGGGGTATTTATAGGCTTTCTATTTACTTAAGCCCACCATGGGCTTGGGTCACTTAATCTAGCCCAAAAAGGTTGCTAATTGATTAATTAACCATACAAGACCCTAATTAATCAATTAGCTTAGTTTAGACATACCACTCACTTATCCTTATGTAACTTTATGTAATTACCAAAATGCTCTTATGCACAAAAGTGAATTAAAAACCCATCCAACCCTCATAAACTGTGTCATCAAGGAATATGAGCTTAGAGTAGGGACCATTGAGGCCCATAGGAGTATTGGCTCCCTCAACATCCCACTATAGAGAGTCAACTACACTCCAGTACTCTATTTATATTACAATGAGACACCAAATGTTTAGATATATGACCTACCATCCACTATATGAAGACTTCCCATGAATTGATGTTCATAATCTTACAAGGTAGTGTTATTACCTATCAAGATTACCTCTCAAATCCTTGAGTAATAGATCTCACCTATTATGTGATCAATTAACATACTCTACCTCCAAGGGGTAAATGTTAAATTTCTTTATGATCACATGTCTTTTGGATTACCCAAGAAGACACACTGTCTCAATCCTATAAGATATCATGGTGCCTATTTTGAGAATGTCTGTTGCCACTAGCCTCCATCAATAATAACCCAATCTATAGGGATATATGACCACTCTAGGATCTTATCCATAAGTCAAAGTCTCTTGTTAATTTTAACACAAGTTAAATATCCTCTCAATGTTGAGAGTCCATGCAGTATAGTAGCTTGGTGAATCATGACAATTGATAGTCTTGCATCATGATTCACTGTAGCTCTTGTCCGGTGTGCATCACATACATTAGTGCACTCACCATGGGAAAACCATCTTGATGGCCAAGACAAGTCATTCCTTCAATTAGGAGGTGGTACACTACAATATCTACTGGATTGCCTAAATCCATGAATTAATTGTGGAGAACTTATATACTTACAAGGAACCCATGACTTGTATCTTCTATGCAACTCCTAATGCACCCAAAGTCATGAAAAAATTAAGAAACATGAACCGAATGTTCAAATCAATGTCAATATACCAAAAGGATAGCAAGGGGATAGTTAAGTCTAACTTTGTTACATCATGTCTTACTTTTAAGGGCTCAATTGCAACATATACTGCATAGATTCTCAACCGTGAGAGGATATTAAATTTGTACTAAAATCAACAAGAGACTTTGACTTATGGGTGAGATCCTAAAGTGGTCATATATCCTTATGGATTGGGTTATTGTTCATGGAGGTTGGTGACAATAAGTATTCTTAATAAAGACATAGTGATATCCCATGAGTTTGAGATAGTGTGTCCCCCTAGGTTATCTAAAGGACATTTGATCATGAAATCTTTGACCGCAATAATTCTGCCGACCCTTCATTTTGTCTTCTTAACACATACCTTGATTAAGTGCACTTTCAGTACTCCACAGTAGTTCCTGGTAGTCCATTACTACTCATATAACTTACCTCTTTGAGCCACTCTAGATATTAGGTACACTTTTATGATAGTTTGCTTAGACATATTTAAGCCCATCAGACATGCCTTAGCACACTTAGACACACCCTAGGTCACTTAGATACTATTCTGGTCACCCTAGGTCACTTAGGCACCTTTCCTAATCACCTAAGTCACTTAGGCACTTTCTTGATCCTAGGTCACTTAGACACTTTTTTTTAGGATAGATCACTTGGACACTTCTTTAGGTTTGTTTGACTTTAGGTTAGGCCTTGGTTTTGGTAGCTTTATTTTTTAGATTATGTGAGTATTTGTCTTGATTTCAATTATTGACTGCATGAGATGATTTTTCGATATTTAGTGGTGTAAGTTCGATATCCGTTTTTCATTATTTTCTATTGCATTATTTTTATTTTGGAATTTTAATTACCTACTTGATATTTATTTATTTATTCATTTATTTACTTATTTTTTGTTAGTTTATTTATTGGGAAATTGCTTAAGATTATGATTCTAATTTTATAAGTCATTTCTATTTTCTTTTTCCTCTTATTGAATTATTTGAGATTTTATTTTATTTTTTGATATTATTATGCGATTTCTAATTTCTATTTTTTGTATCTATTTTTTGCATGATTTCATGGAGATATTCTGGATGTATTACTAGAGAAATTTTCGAAGAGTTGCAACCGAGTTATAATTACAAAGAGACTTGGTGCATGTGGAATTTTAGGATATTAAAGCACACCGACTTGTCTTGGAAAGACAACCATACACGGTTGCTAGTGGAGGCATGAGTACATTTTTTTTAAATGGTAATTCGTGAATTCAATGGTTTTGTGTTAGCGTATGAATTTGCCATTAGTGGAATTTGGAAGTTCAAGTGCTTAATGGAATTTAATGGTCGGGTAGATACACACTAGTGGAATTTCAAAATTTCAAGGGCGTTAATATAAAATGCATGGCATTGTAAGTGGCTTTTAGTGGTTTCATTTTAAATGGAAAGTAAAGAATCCATATGGCAAACTAGAAAATGCTTTACTGGATGTTTCTTTAAGGAAAATCCATAGGTGAATGTTTGATGGCTTGAAATTTTTTAAGGAAAAATTCATGATCAATGTGGCTGCATGTGGAGACTTCTAATATGAGAATTTGGTGATAAATATTTTTTATTTTAAAAAAAATGTTGCAACTTCTAAAAGAGAAGAAGATTGGAATTGAGAAATGATACAATCAGCGTTTAGGAGAGGAACGATTAGACTAGTCAGTGTCTTCATCTGATCACCGTCAAGCTGCCCAACATTTGATCCCCTTGATTTCGATCTTCTGAAATTTTTTTGTTTGTAAAAAATTCTGATGACGGAGAAGAAGCAAGCCAAAAGGCGTTCAAAGAGAAAGCCAAGTTGCACCACATATTTTATCTTTATGGGCCACACCATGTAAATGCTGCCACCACCAGACTTTTCAAGGTTGGTTGCATATAAAAGGGGCACTTACAACAAGCTATTCCATAAGGAGTCTCCATATGGGTTGTGTCAATAAACAAATGGAACGCATCTGGACTTCAGGGAAAGGTTGCAACTTTTAGGTGGACACGCATGGACTATTCTCTCCAAGAAAAGACCCACAACAGCATGCATTCTGAAGGTCTTCATACAACCATCTTTCTTCATGGAAAATGTGAGTTCAAATTTTCATTTTTATTGTTTTAGGTTCCACTTTTAATTCGAGTGAAAGTTAGTTTCTTTTTGTATTTTAGTTTTGATCATAATGTGATTAAAAGTTACATTGTTTTATATTAGTTTCATTTTTTTTAATTTGATGAAAAGTTATTTTTTTATATTAGTTTCTTTTTTTAATTTAATGGAAGGTTGTTATTATTTTATTTATTTTAGTTTCAATTTCTACTTGGATTCAAAGTTAAAAGTTTTTATTTGTTAGTTTTGTTTTTTGTTTTTTTAATATGATTTAAAGTCAGTTTTCTTCACTTAGTTTAAATTTTTAATGGTGGATTGAAAGTTAGAATCTTAACATTTTAGTTTAGTTTAGTTATATATATATATATATATATATAAATTAAGTGGATGAATTTGGCAACTTAATTGAAGATGAATGTGTTTGTACATTAAGCTGTCTTTTATGATGAAATTTAAGTGGAAAAAATAATAATAATATGGGTGGGAAATTCTATGGTTGAACTTAGTGGAATGATGCAATGATTTTTTTTTTTTTTTGGTGATTTTATGGCGGAATTGTGTTGAAACTTAATTAGAGAAAT
The DNA here is from genome assembly GCF_004353265.1 of Vitis riparia. Lineage (NCBI taxonomy): Eukaryota > Viridiplantae > Streptophyta > Magnoliopsida > Vitales > Vitaceae > Vitis > Vitis riparia. The sequence continues at coordinate 17,166,396 of NC_048444.1, forward strand.
GACTATTTTATGGTTGAAAAATTCAAATGGAAATGGAGTTTGGTAGCCATGCATGTCGAGAACTTTGTGGCTGAACCTTTCATGGACAAAATAATGGAATTTCGTGGCTTTGTAATTGAATATTGGTAGTCGAACTCAAATTGGAGAAATAGTAAGATTCAATGATAAATACATGGCTGAATTTCTTTTGTATGAAAAATCAAGGACGTGGCCTTGTATTGGTGATTTCATGACTGAAATTTGGTGCTATACAGTGGGGGTTACATGGCCGAATGTGTGGCTGTATATGGGGCTTTAAAGTGGTTGCAATGGAGATTTCTTATAGTTGTTTAAAGTGGATACTATTTGGGAAGATTAATGGAAGAAAGTGGTAGCCATCGAATGGCTGAATTAATGAAGAATTCATGCCTGATTTCTTAGTGAAATTTGGTGGAAAATCATAGAATAAAGTGGCTGCACATATGGTTTTTTTCATGGCTGAATTTACGGATGCGCACGCATGAGTTAATGGCTGCATATGTAAAAATAGTGTTTGCATTCTTGTGGTAAAGTATGGGAGTTTGGTGGCTACATTCTTATGGTAGAAATGTGGGAGTTCAGTGGCAACATTCTTATGGTAGAAATATGGGAGTTCGGTGGTTGCATATAAAAGAGTTCGATGGATGAAAATTCGAGCGAGAAATGACGATTTTATGTTTGGAATTCATGAAGAATAATGGAGGATGTAGTGGCAATTTGAAACACTTCCATCAATTTCAAGGATATCTAAGCATTAACCGAGTTTTGGACACTTAGAGATAAGTTATTTGATTTTACTAACTTTGATTTAATTTTCATATATTCTTGTCTATTTATTTCTTTTGATCTTATGATTTTCTTTTGAATACTTTAGTTTAGGTGGGTGTGGACAAATTGAGCCACACCTGATCAGTGTTGTTAGAATTTGATATTTAGGAAATTAAGTGACTAAATGTGAATTGTGTTGATAAATTAAAGTTGTGGTTAGAGTAATTTTTCTTTATTTTTTTTTAATCTAAATAAGCCATTGGATAATCAAATGACGATTGACTTTTAATGAATGTATTAATTTGGATTCATGCCTCCTGGGTGCATCTGTGGACCTTCAAAGCTACCTTGGTCACAGTTGAGTTCAGATACCCTCTCCATAGTCTCATTTTGGGTGTGACCCGATACGAGTATCAATTTGAGTATACCTCGGTTATATGCTTGGTTACCTTTTAGTCGGTTCCTATAGAGCTACCCTTGTACCGCGTTTCATCCAGTGTTTACGTGTTTATAGGAGTATTTTCGTGCCTAATCTGGATTCGCCTTCGTGGAATAGAGTTAGAGATAGGTTGACCAAAGCATCAGATCAGCCAGACCAGAGATTAAATCAAAGAGACATAGACTCATAGGTAGTTACTGTTGACCAGTTTGTTGCGGCCATGGCTTCGATTCAGGAGGCTATAGCTGGCCTCAGCTAGAGGATAGATGGGTAGTAAGCCCAGCAGGCCTAGCAGATCTGGCCTGAGGATGGCGCATAGTATGACCCTGCAGTACCACCACCTCCTCCACTCAGTCAGTCGATTCCACACCCTACACCGTATGTTTTGCATAGTCAGACTGATGTTATCCCACTTCCTGTCGTAGAACCCATTTCGGCCTTAGAGGACGCACACGCTCGTTTGGATAGACTCGAGTAGAGGATGAGACAAATGAGGATTTCAGATGGAGCTATCAGTTGGGATGATTTTGATGGAGCATCGGTGGCTAGTTTACTGACCCTATTTAGGATGCTGGAGATTGAGAGGTATACAAACATAGGTTGCCTTAAGATCCATTTGAAGCTATACAGTACTGTGATGAGGGCCCATGGGTTGGATGAGGCTCAGTTGATTATGCTTTTCCCCATGTCCTTGAGTGGTGCAGTGCAATGCAACGTTGCTTTGCTTCATTAGATGATTGATGCCATAGGACCTAGGATGATGTAGCCCAAGAGTTTTTGAGACAGTTTGCGTTTAACACTGTCATTGATGTCTCGAGGAGAGAGCTAGAAGCCTTAAGACAAGGACCAGAGGAGTTGGTGACTTCATTTATCTCCTGATGGAGGGAGAAGATTACACAAATTGTTTATTTCCATTCAGAGAATGATCAGATTAGTATGATTTTGAGGAGCTTACAACCCAGATTTGCTAGACACTTAATCGGATTTTCCCATACGGATTTTGGATCTTTAGTACAGGCTTTATATGGTATAGAGGATTGTGGCCCGAGTCTTCCCATTCTGATTCAAAAGGGAAGAAACCCTTAGGAGGATAGAGACCAAGAGATGTGGGTACTATCAGTTTAGCACGATTGAGACCTCCTAGACGCTATCAGATAGTCGGGCAGAATTTAGGAGCCTATTACCTACAACGTTATGTTCAGTATAGGCCGCCTGCTCTTTCAAGGCATATGACTCCTACATATCTACACCAGACCTCAGAGCCTATTTTTTCTGCATAGGTCTCAGAGAGACCTCCTACTTTATACCCTTGGCCCCGAGCCCCACAAACTACTATTTCTTTAGTACAGAGGCCGACACGACAATTCTCCCAACTAGGTATGCCTTTGAGCCGAGCTTTCCAGAAGCTCATGGATGGTGGTTTGTTGGCTCAGTTAGCTCCTAAGCCTGTATCCCAGCCCATGCCACCTAGCTTCAAGTTGGATTTACATTGTTCTTACCATCAGAGTCCAGGGCATGACACAGACCATTGCACCACTTTGAGACATGTTATATAGGACTTGATAGACCAGGGTTTGGTTAACTTGGGGCAGCCAAGTGTAACCACGAATCCTCTACTGGCTCACTCTACGCATGTAGTGCTACTACCCTCGGGCGGTATCCATCGCATAGATTTTATAGAGGATGATGGCATACACATGCTGAGTGGGGATGACGGATTGTTAGAGCCAATTGTCTTGGATGATGATAATGAGGTTGACACAGTGGGTTCCCAGACTTCTACACCGTTTAGTTTGATTTTAGATTGGGTACCATTTGAGTTGACTCCTATTGCACCGTTGGTTATGGCACGTCAAGGCCTATCAGTCCCATTTATCCTATGGCTAGAGGATAATGACTCAGAGGGGAGAGATATACAAATTGTGACTCACAATGGGAAAGTAGCTCAACCCTCACCTCTAATAGCTAGGCCATTTGATGGTGCAACCTCTCATTAGGAGGTCAGGAGAGATGATGATGAGCTGTTGAGGCAATTACAGAGTACACAGGCCTGCATATCTATTTGGAGTTTGTTAGCATCTTCTAGTACCTATAAAAATGCATTGATTCGAGCCTTGAGTCAGATCCGTGTTGAGACCACTACTACTCCAGAGGGGTTGATCATATGATGATGGTTGATAGGGCCACTTGTATTGTGTTTTCTGATGATGACTTTCCACCTGAGGGTTCAGACCATACACGCCCTCTATATATCATAGTTAGTTGTTCAGGCCACAAAGTTCCATCTGTCCTGTTGGACAATGGCTCGGCCCTGAACGTCTGCCCATTAGCTATTGCTATTGCCCTTGGTTATGCACCTTCAGACTTTGGTCCTTCTACACAGATGGTCAGAGCATATGATAGTACTAAAAGGGAGGTCATAGGTACCTTAATGATAGAGTTGTTGATTAGTCCAACTACATTCCTTCCACTATTCCAGGTTTTGAGGATTCCCACGTCCTTTAACCTACTACTGGGCCGACCTTGGATTCATAGGGCTGAGGTTATTCCATCTTCCTTTTCTCAGAAGGTGAAGTTTATATATGATAGGTAGGTTATCATGGTATAGTCTCTTAGAGATATGTTTGCTTCTTTCGAGCCGGTGCTTCAAATCAGTCATAGTGAGGATGATATATTTTTGACCGGGTTTACGTTTGATGAGGTGCAAACCCTTGAGGTTGAGGACTTCTGCAGAGATTTCGTAGCTATGTCATTTGATCAACATAGCAACATGGTGGTGCTTGACATGATGAGGGGTATGTCTTTTATGCCTAGCATAGGGTTGGGACGATGTCAGCATGGACCCATAGAGTTTGTAGCTACCACTGATCATGATACACCATTTAGGCTTGGGTTTGTTCCTATAGAGGTTAACTATAAGTATATGGTGTGACTACGTAGGGAGAGGGTGATAACCCGTTTGACTTGTACACCATTTGATTATCCTATTCATTCTTATAGGATGAGCTTGGCAGACTAATTCGTCAGAGGATTAGAAGTTCATTCTCATATGGGGGATTTTGGAACCGTGACTAATATAGATGGAGTGGATGAGCTTCAGCATTAGTTTCACCATTTACAGTTAGGATATGAGACTTCTGGTGCACCAGTTTCAGTGATGATTGCTCCTTCGTCTCCAAACCGCGCTAGTTTTTTTTTTTTTTTTTTTTTTTTTTTTTTTTTTTTTTTTTATATCTTTGTGTTTTCTAGAGGAGACTACTGATTATGGAGTAGTTGTTGAGCCTACTGAGGTGACCGATGGAGTTGTTCCCCACGATGAGTATCGAGATGAGGTGAATATGACGATATGAGTCAGATTGCCAAGATGGTTCAGCCTGAGCCTGCTTCAACATTCTATTTGCTTGGGGTGTCTGCTATCAAGGTTGCCGAGGAGATCCAGAGCTCTTGCTCCAAAGCTTATGGAGGACATTACAGTTGGTGATGATTTACTTGAGGGCACTATTAGCTCTATTGAGGGAGAGCCCAACTTTGTGGACCCACCTCTTTCACTTGACATTTTATCGGGATTCATCTCTCGTTTTGACGATGTTTATGATTCTTCATCTATGGATTTGAGCATTTTTTAGTATTTGCCTATCTCTTATGATAATATTTATATATCTGCACCCCACTCGCCCACTCCACATATATTTGATATAGATGATGAGATTGCGCCGCCTGATTCAGATATAGATTCTTTTGATCATGACTTAGATCCCATAGATGAGAGAGTTTCACCTACTATAGAGAATATTGAGACTGTTGATTTTGGCATAGTGGATCAGCCTAGAGAGTTGAAGATTGGTTCACCACTGTCTACAAATGAGAGGGATAGACTTATTCATTTACTCAAGTCATACTTGGATGTTTTCGCATGGTCTTATGAGGACATGCCTGGTCTTGATCCTCTATAGTCAAGCACCACTACCTATCCTACTGCGTGCTAGACTAGTTAAACAAAAATTGAGGTGATTGCACCCACGTTGGAGTCTACAAGTGAAAGAGGAGATTCAGAAACAACTCAATGTTGGATTTATATCAGTGGTTGAGTATCAAGAGTGGTTGGCTAATGATTCATGCCTAATTGGTGTCTCAGCTGATTCGTGTCCAGCTGGTGCTCCTTGATTGAGGGATTAATCAACAAAATTTATACCTATTACACCATATACTAGGGTAGCAAAGACAAAGCTACTATAGCATAGTGGCTCTAGGATCGTTCACTGGGATGGGTTTTCACTTCACAAATGATATTATTTCAAAGATGAATTGGTGCCTTTTCATTTCAAGGTTAGCTTTAAAAGAAAACATAAACTTTGGTTGAAAAATGATTGGTTTTAAGCTAACCAAAAATAGTAACTGATTTTACTTACAAAGAAAAGTGTTTCTTGGAGTTTCAGATTACTAGGCTCAGATTTCTCATACAAAAAGGGAGTTCCGGTCACTTGTTTCTTTTCCTCGCATTAGAGAATTAACATATAGTTCCTTCTCCAACCGGTGTTGTACAAATGATTCCCATTAATGGGTTCAAACACTAAATCTCTCTCACTGATGCAACTTGCAATGGCTCATACCTCTCACCTAGCACTTGCCATTCAAGGTGATCTTTAACCTTGGATTACCCATCAAAAGCTCGCAAGAGATAACTAATGGATGTCTCCTTGGAGTCCAAAAGCTTACCAAGTGTTGGCAATTCTAGAAAATCCTACCTTCAAGTCACCTCCCAGAGGCTCGCAAGGGGTAAACTAGTGCATCTCCATGGATGGAGATCACTTGCCTTACCAAGTGTTGGCCCAGGTGATTTAAAAGCGTTTTAAGTTAACTAAAAAGATAAAAACCATTAACGGGTCACACTTTCTCTTCATTAAAAACTAAAACAACAAAACTTCTAATTTATCATTCGGAAACTTACCCGACTTTCCTTACTCCAAGAGACAAAGAGCCTAGCCTCTCATCCTCTGAGAAAAATCCTCAGAGTTTGATTGGCTAGAAAGAAAACTAACGAGAAAACAAGAATATATAGGAGAAACAGAGCAAGTGCTCTGTTCGTCGATTACATATATGATATATATCTATGATGGATTCTCTGGAACAACCTCCTCCGAGAGTCCTCCTGAGAGTTTATATAGGAAGGTAATTTACCCTTCCTTGGATACTTCCTAGCTAAGGAATTACATGAGTGGCTGAATACAAGGAGAAAATGGAAATTTAGACACAAAAATATCAGAAGAAAATATCTAAAAGAGTCGGTGCACAACTATCGGGAAGCTTCAGAACCGTTTCGCAGGTGAAAATGAGGTCTGCGAGATTTCGTAGGTGCACAAGAAGGGCTGCGAAATTTCTTCGTAGCAACCAGCTGATTTCGCACCGCTGCGAAATGGTCTTCCAGCTTGCGGCTATCGGCTTCCAACTTGACATGAAACTTCAGGGGGAATTCACAGCACTGTGCAAAAGTGTTGCGAAATATCTCGCAACAAAAGGCTGATTCCGCAGCACTTTTTTGACTCCTTCCTTCAGCTTGGAGCAGTTATCTTCCAAAGGCTGTAACTTCCTCATTTCAACTCCGAATTGCACACGGTTTGAAGCATTGGATTGTTGACTTCCTAAGCTTTCAAATGACATATTGTATGCATAATTTGGACTTCAGAAAGTGCTCCAAAAGTGGCTGCAGTGACTGTCATCAAGAATGCTTCATGGCTGGATTCTCTTTGCTTCCCCTTTACATTTCCACTTTGCTTATGGCAAAAGATGCTTCAAAGCTTTGATTCTTCATGCCTCTAAGCTTCCCATTGCTTTCCAAGGATTCCATATAACTCTCCTCAATCTCATAATGCTTTAGTGATCAAAATACTAACAAAAACACCAAAACTTACACAATTTGATTAGAATTGATTGCAAGGGTCCTTAACATGTTAATTGGGTTAAAAGGCAATAAATACTACTCAAAAGTGTTTAAAAGAGTTAATTATAAGCTATGAAATAGCACTTTTTGAGTAGTAATCAGCTAACTTCGTCCATGTTCCCAAAAAGGATAGCAAAGTTAGAGTTTGTATTGACATCAGAGATCTTAATAAAGCCAACCCTAATGATGACTTTTCTCTCCCAAATATTGATTTGTTGGTCGATAGCATCGCAGGCCATTCGATGTTGTCTTTCATGGATGGTTTTTCAGGGTATAATAAGATTTTGATGGCTCTAAAAGATATGGGGAAGACAATCTTTATTACTAAGTGGGTACCTATTATTACAAAGTTATGCCATTTGGGTTGAAGAATGCAGGAGCCATTTATCAGAACGACGTTACTACTTTGTTTCATGCCATGATGCACAGGGATGTTGAAGTTTATGTGGATGATATGATTGTGAAATCCCAAGGCAGAGCAGATCACCTAGTGACTTTAGAGAGATTCTTTGAGAGGATTCAGAAATTCAGATTGAGGTTGAACCCCAAGAAATGCAACTTTGGAGTGACTTCTGGGAAATTGTTGGGGCATATGGTCAGTGAGCGAGGCATAGAGGTCGACTCAGATAAGATCAAAGTCATACTTGACATGCCTGTGTCGAGGATTGAGAAAGAGATCAAGGGTTTTCTGGGTAGGTTACAGTACATCAGTCATTTCATAGCCAGATTGACAGACATGTGAGCCCATTTTTCATTTTTTGAGGAAGAACCAGCCAACAGTTTGGAATGATGATTGTCAGCTTGCATTTGAGAAGATTAAGAAGTACTTGCTTTCTCTTCCTGTTTTAGTGCCTCATATGTCGGGACGTCCACTTCTTTTGTATTTGTCAGTTTCAGACATGACCTTGAGATGTATGTTAAATCAGCTTGATGTATCAAGGAAGGAGCGAACTATTTACTATCTGAGTAAGAGGATGTTGGAGTATGAGATGAGATATGTTATGACTGAGCGTCTTTGCTTAGCCTTAGTTTGGGCCACCAAGAGATTGAGGCATTATAGGACAGAGTATTCAGTGTACTTGATTTCTCGACTAGATTCGTTGAGGTATTTTTTTGACAAACGTGTTGACTAGCAGATTGATGAGATGGCTCATACTTTTAACTGAGTTTGATATTCAGTATGTTTCTCAGAAGTCTATTAAGGGAAGCATTATCGCCGATCACCTAGCGTCATTACCGATATCTTAGGGTAGACCAGTTGATAATGATTTTCCAGATGAGGAGTTCATTGCTATGACTAGCTTATCAGGTTGGCGCATGTACTTCGATGGTGCAGCCAACCACTCACGGTATGGGATAGGCGTTTTGTTGATATCCCCCCAGGGTGATCATATTTTGAGATCAGTTCGTTTGGCGTTATCAGATTGACATCCCACTATGAACAAAATTGTTGAGTATGAGGCATGTATCCTCGGTCTAGAGACTGCATTAGAGCTGGGCATTAGACAGATGGAGGTGTTTGGTGACTCCAATCTAGTACTCAAACAAATTCAGGGAAATTGGAGAATTAGGGATGTAAAGCTTAGGCCATATCATGCTTATTTAGAGTTACTGGTTGGGAGATTTGGTGACTTGAGATACACTCATCTGCCTAGAGCGCAAAACTAGTTGGCTAAAGCCTTAGCTACCTTAGCTTCTTTTGTGGACTTTCCGATTGATGTGGTCATGTGTCCATTGCTGATTGAGTCGAGGTTTGCACCTGCTTACTATTATCTGATTGGAGAGACAGAGGTCCAGGATGATCTATCTTGGTATCATGACATTTATCAGCTTTTTAGATCTGACACATACCTAGAGGTTGCCACAACTGATGATCGGAGGGCATCGAGGCAGTTGGCCACTAGATTTGTGATTTGTGGAGAGACCTTATATAGGCGATCAACTGATGGTATGCTTCTATTATGTTTAGGTTGAGCCTATGCAAATCGAGTGATGAGAGAGGTTCATGTAGGAGTTTGTGGTCCACATATGAGAGGACACATGCTAGCCCGTAAGATTGTGAGGACAGGTTATTTCTGGTTGACTATAGAGACAGATTGTTGTCAGTTTGTTCAGAGATTCCCAAAGTGCCAGATTAATGGTGATCTCATTCATGCACTGCCATCAAAGTTACACACTTTGACCTCACCATGACCGTTTTTAGTATGGGGTATTGATATTATTGGGAAGATTTCATCAAAATCTTCCTGTGGTCATGAGTTTATCTTAGTTGCCATAGATTATTTCACCAATTGGGTGGAAACTGCATCATATGCAAGGTTGACATCTGCTAGAGTTTCCAATTTCATCAGGTCACACATCATTTGCCGTTATGGGATTCCTCATGATTTGATTTCAGATAGAGGGGTAAACTTTCGAGCTGAGGTTGACACTTTGTTGTAGAAGTATGGCATCTGACATCATAGATCTTTTGTATATAGGCCACATACCAATGGAGTAGTAGAGACAACAAATAAGAACATTAAGAGGATTTTGAGGAAAATGGTTGAGACTTCTCGAGATTGGTAAGAGAAACTCTCTTTTGCGTTGTGGGCATATCGTACCTTTTTTTGCACCTCTGTAGGAGCTACACCTGAGCTCATGACCCAGAGTCACTTTTCTCATTTATGACCCAGAGTCATTCTTTCCATTTAGAGCCCCAAGCTCACGACTCAGAGTCATTTTTCTTATTTATGATCCAGAGTCATTCTTTCCATTTAGAGCCCTGAGCTCACGACCCAGAGTAGTTTTTCTTATTTATGACCCAGGGTCATTCTTTCCATTTAGAGACCTGAGCTCATGACCTAAAGTTGTTTTTCTTATTTATGACCCAGAGTCATTCTTTCCATTTAGAGCTCTGAGCTCACGACCTAGAGTCGTTTTTTCTTATTTATGACCCAAAGTCATTCTTTCCATTTAGAGCCCTAAGCTCAACACCTAGAGTCGTTTTTTCTCATTTATGACCCAGAGTTTTTTTTTTTCCATTTAGAGCCCTGAGCTCACGACCTAGAGTCGTTTTTCTTACTTATGACCCAGAGTCATTATTTCCATTTAGAGCCCTAAGCTCATAACCCAGATTCATTCTTCTCATTCATGACCCAAAGTCATTTTTTTTTTCCATTTAGAGCCCTGAGCTCACGACCTAGACTCGTTTTGCTTATTTATGACCTAGAGTCATTCTTTCCATTTAGACCCTTGAATTCATGACCCAAAGTCGTTTTTCTTATTCATGACCTAAAGTCATTCTTTCCATTTAGAGCCCTGAGCTCACGACCCAGAGCCGTTTTTCTCATTCATGACCTAGAGTCATTCTTTCCATTTAGAGCCCTGAGCTCATGACCCATAATTGTTTTTCTTATTCATGACCCAGAGTCATTCTTTCCATTTAGAGCCCTGAGCTCATGACTTAGAGTCGTTTTTCTCATTCATGACCCAGAGTCATTCTTTCCATTTAAAGCCCTGAGCTCATGACCCAAAGTCGTTTTTCTTATTCATGACTCATAGTCATTCTTTCCATTTAGAGCCCTGAGCTCACGACCCAGAGTTGTTTTTCTTATTTATGACCTAGAGTCATTTTGCCTTGAGCTCACAATCTAGAGTCGTTATTTTTATTCATGACCCAGAGTCATTTTTTTTCCATTTAGAGTCTTGAGTTCATGACCCAAAGTCGTTCTTATTATTCATGACCCATAGTCATTCTTTCCATTTAGAGCTCTAAGCTCATGACCCAAAGTTGTTTTTCTTATTTATGACACAGAGTCATTTTTTCCATTTAGAGCCTTGAGCTCACGACCTAGAGTCGTTTTTCTTATTTATGACCTAGAGTCATTCTTTCCATTTAGAGCTCTAAGCTCACGACATAGAGTTGTTCCATTTTTGTAATTGCGACCTCGTGTTCCAAGCTTACTCTCGTCATGTGCTAGGACAAATCTCTGGTCATTTTCTTTTAGTTCTTCGGTATAGTTCACTTCGTTCCACTCATTATTCGTATTTTTACTCACATTCCCTACACTCGTGAATCTTTACCGAAGAGGGGCATATTTGTAGACCCTCTATTTTGTCCTACTAGCACATGTCCTATTACGTGTTCGTTTGGCACTTTACAATAATTCCCTGGTGGCCCATTAGACACCACCTTGGACACTTTGGTTAAGGAACTCATCTGACCCCATTTTGATTCTAGGCACCCTAGACCCATTTAGATGCATTTGGCCCATTAGGCACCACCTTTGGCCCATTTAGCCACCCTAGGCTCATTTAGATGCATTTGGCCCATTAGGCACCATCTTAGGCTCACTTAGGCACCCTAGGCCCATTTAGATACACTTGGCCCATTAGGCACCACCTTAGGTCTACTTAGGCACTCTAGGCCCATTTAGATGCACTTGGCTCTTTAGGCACCACCTTAGGTCCACTTAGGATCCCTTGGATAGTTCTTTAAGCTTAGTGCACTAAGGTTTGTTTTCTAGAGTTCTATTTGTTTGATTTTTGTTCTAAGTGGGTTCTAGTTTATTTATTTGTTCTTTTTTTTTTTTTAGGAAATTATATGATATTAACATTATGTTTCTTTATCACATGAAATAATATTTTGGTTGTCTTGTGCATGCATATGATTTTTTTTAAAAAAAAAATTGGATGATTTTGTTTTTATTATTATGATTGCAAGGTTCTTTGAGAAAGGAAGATTCAGCCGTGATTTGAAAGAGCATTCAACCCAAGACGAATATGAAAAATGAAAGAAAGAGAGAGATAAAAAGATTTTAGGGAGGGTTGTGTTCAGAAAACTAACCAAAGCTGGTTTTGGCAAGTGAAAGAATATTCAGTGTGTATAAGGACAAAATGAGGGCTAGGTTAAGAAAGAGAGGGTTCTGATCATGCTGGACTGACGTGGATGATTGTTGGCTCTTTCCGAATGGGTGAGTGGTCTTTCCATGTTGGTGGAGTCAACGGGAAGGGGTGTAGAGACGCTCATAGGAGAGATGACGCTCATAAGAAAGATGACGCTGATGAGAAGATAATGAGGGAAACGTTTTGGAGGGATGGAAGAGATCGGATGTGAAGAGAGGATTTTCGGTGTGATAGAGATTGACTGAAGAGGAGAGGGAGCAAACAGCGATCGAAGATTGGAGTCCAAGAGAGGTGCAACCGCACCATTGCCAGTGATCGGAGGTAGTCGACTGTGTTCAGGCAAGGTGGAAAAGAATCGAAAGAAAAAAATTAATTCATTACACGAGGAGAGGAGGGTTCCAACTAAGTCGTACCATTGAAGCTTCGGGAAGCACGATTACATCTTATAGCACGCATCCATTAGGAGACAATCCATGCACCATTCCGTGAGATTGACGATAACATATTCTCTCCCAAGACGGATAGTAACGTGCACCATAGAGAGACCTGAACGAAGTCTAGGTGGGGCATGATTGGCAACACCAAAATTGGGAGGAGGATGCATCATCGTGAACATCACGACAATTTTGAGGCATCACCAACTTGGCCATTGATAAGGGCACAACAGCAACCGGATCCGATCGTGTATTCTTGGACTGGTATTCATTGAGTTATTGCCTCTAAAAATATCATAGAATAATTCCTCGTTGTGGCAGCACCACCGGTTACAACCGTCTTCGCCAAGCACAGGCTTCTCACTGAGATCAGTCCACATATTATAGATTGAAACTCCATTCACATTGTTAGCCCAAGGGTTCTCCTAATCGGGTTTTGATGATAACAAACCATGGTTAAGTGACTAATTGGTTTAAATGTTTAAGAATCTCAGGTGTAAACTCGAAAATTCATCAAATGACCAAATTGATACAAGATCGAGATGCTTGGAAGACTTGTGATCATAGTAAACTTATGTAAGATGAATGCATGAGTGCACTTAGGATTTTCATACGTTTCATGCATCTTAGAAAACTCGGTTTATTCTTTAAAACTTTGATTTCATTAAAACCCGAGTTTCTAACTAATGTACCTTAGGCAAAATGTTTTATAATTGACTTAATAATTTACCTAAAGACCTTGCCTAAGTGTTAGAAAAGAAAGGAATCAAAAAATAGGTTTTCGAGGCCAAAAAGGCTCAACCAGTCGAGGTTATGGCCAACCGGCTCAACCGGTTGAGGAACCGGTCGACCGGTTATGCTCGTCCGATCGAGGACCGGTCGAGGGAGGTCAAAAACCTTCGCACTCTCCCAGTAGCTTTCTCTTCCTGGTCGAGGTGTTTCTCTTACCGGTCAAGGTCCGGTCGAGGATCGATCGAGGTCCGGTTGAGGCAACGGTAACCTGTCATGCATTAAATGCTCCAACGGCTAGTGAACCGGTCGACTCCTAGGTCGACCGGACGAGGTTACCTTTTGCTGTTTTTAACTCCCAAGCTTGGAAACCTATAAATTGAGAGCTCTACTTCATTTATTGATAAGTGAACACTTGCATTCAATAGCCTACCTACCTGTTCTTGATCAAAAAGCTCTCATTTCTTTCATAGTGCATTAAATCACCACTTGCATATCCTTTAGTGCACTCTTGTGTGTCATTCTAGCTTTGTCTTGTATTTGAGCTATCCTTAAGCTAGGTTGAGGGATTATATCTTGTAAAAATTTGAGTGTTAAAGCCTTTAAGAGGGTTGAATCTTGAAGAGGTTGTGTAAGAGTCCATTGGAGTCAGAATCCAAGTGTAAGAAGATTGGAAGCTTGGTTGAAGCTTCAAGTTAGTGGAACCCTCACTCGGTTAGGAGGTTGAGGAGAGTGGACGTAGGTAAGGAAGTGTCAAACCACTATAAACCCAAGTTTGAATTCTCTAAACTCTATCTCTTTACTTTACTTATATTGTGTTTGAATTTTTTGTAATTGAAAAGATTTTAAAAACCCAATTCACCCCCCTCCCCTTTTGGGTGTTTTTCTTAACTAAGCATAGCCTTTGTTTTCTCACTCATCTCCTCTCAACACGGATGGTTCCGTAGCTTCCCCGAGGCTGCATCGTGTAACATGATTCGAAAACCTCTGCGGTGGGCCATCGAAGACATCATGAAAATCAATGTTGAAGTGTCTCAACGTAGTTTTGGGCAACAAAACAAAGGTCACAAATGATCTCTGATGCTTGCAGACCAACGTAGTATTCCATTTGTGACAGCACCATTCCATCTCTAGAAGGAAAACACTTCACCGTCATTAAAGATCTGCACCAGCACGCTAGTTCCGTCATCTAAGCACTACACCCACATCTCCACCTCGCTGGTTTTCATCCTATCATCCACATAGTTGCCATTTTGAGAAGAAAATAGCCCACGCACCTAGCCGATTGGTCTTTTGTCAAACCACGCAACATTCGGACTGCTTTGGAGCACGCATTGCCGACTAATGTTTGACTCATCCTACATCCACACGTCTACCACTTTGAGAAGCACACAAGCCATGCACCTAGCCGACTGGGTAAGCTGATTTTTCCTTTATATTTTTTAATTAGTCAATATAATTAATCCAATGTATTAAAGATCCTCTTCGAATTTACTGTAGTACATTTGTAATTCATCATTAGATTTGAGTTTTATTTATTTATTTATGTGTTATCTATTTATCCATTTGTTTATAAGATTGATCCTATAGGTTAAAGATTTAGTTTTAAAATCTGTTTTGGTTAGTTTTTAATTCAACTTTAGGTTTAAGTGCCCTTATAAAATTTTAGTTTGTTAAAATAATTGATCTTATGTGTTAAAGATTTGATTTTAGATTTGCCTTAATTAGTCTTTAATTCATTTTTAAGCTTAGATTTCATTTTAATAATGTAAATTTATTTAGAAAGTTGATTCCATGAATTCATATTTGTTTTTAGTTTGCTTTTATTTAATTTGGTTCATTTTAATTATTTTAGGAGCTTTTATAATTTTAGGTCATTAATAAAATCAATTCTATGTTTGAAAGTTCATGCCTTTAGTTTCACTCATCTATTCAATTTAGGTATTTTTTATAAATTAGTTCATTAATAAGATTGATTTTATGTTTGAAAATTCATGTTTTTAGTTTGCCTTAATTTAATTAATTTGGTCCAATTTCAATTCGTGTGTTTTTCGGAGTTTTAGGTGATTAGTTTAATTGATTCAATAAGATAAAGTTCATGTTTCCGAATTAATCTAGTTTTAACCTATCTTTTAGTTTAAGTGTGTTATTGATTTAATTTATTAGTTTAATTAATCCTGTTAGATAAAGTTTATATTTTTTTTTATCCAAAATTAGTTTAGTTTTAATCTATATTTTAGTTTAAGTGTTAGTAATTTTAATTCAGTAGTTTAAATAATCATGTTAGATAAAGTTGATGTTTTTCACTCCAATTTAGTGCAATTTAATTTATTTTTTAGTTTAAATGTGTTTATGTGTTTAATTGATCTTGTGCTAGCTCTTGATTTGTTATTCTTAATTTAGGCGTTTCTTGAATCTTAGTGATTAATTCTTGGTGGATATCTCATTAGTTTACTTGATTTAAGTTTTAATAATTTATTACTTCGATGGTCTCTTGTCAAATTTACTTTTCAGAGGCCATGGGAAAATAGTGGAGATTGGCCTTTATTCTCACCACTTTAGTTTGCTTAGTTGTCAAAAATTCTACTTTGTGATTTTGTTTTCTTTTATTTTGCTTGTTTCTTATGTTTTGTTGTTTTCAAATTAATTTCTTTTATTTTAAAATAAAATACTTTTATCAAAAATCCCTTTGAAAATCTATTTAAAAAAAAATCATTTAGAGTCCTTAGAATCAAAATCTCATTTTTTAAAATAATATGCAATCATGTCTTGATCGGTTTGCATCTTTCTTTGTTTTCAATAAAAATTCTAGTTTTGAATGGAATACAAATCCAAGCTAGTGGTCCCAAATAAATGAGATAATTTTGGGCTAGATTTGTGTATATCAATTGGAGAATTGGTAGAACCCCTACATAAGAAAATTTTTCAAAACTCATCTTTGCTACCACCTTTGCTACTTGTTGAAATCATGTCTATCTATTTTTTAGGAATTATATACAAGATGTATGTGATAAATGATGATTTCGTATACTTTGATCATTTTTGCTATGCTAATTAGATAACAAACATGGTAGGATTTCTTTATTTTATTATTTATTATCTAACCCCTTATATCTGTGGAAGAGCATTATAAGTTATTTATGCTATCCAAGTACACCCACCTTCTAAATTCTGTGAACTACGTCTATGTTTGATAGTGCTTGGGTGTCTAGAAATTTGTTTCATTATTCGATTATTTTTTATAAAGTGCTTGCTGGATGATATACTATTTTCTATACTAACTTTGATGTTTTATGATAACGCTTGAGAAGCAGTCTAGGTACACACCCTAAATCTTCTTCATGATTATGATTGGTTTTTTTTGTTTGACATGCTATTTTTTTTAAATCACCTAACCTGCCTAGGTATCTATAATAAACCAATTAATTGCCACATTTCCCTCAACTTAGTCAATAGAGACCTCTATAGGGCTTAGAGGGGTGCTACCTTTTAAAAGTACCTTCCCAATAGGTAACCTGATCCTGAGACCTAGACTTGGGTTTTTCAAAGACACGCTTTTCCAAAAACAATGGAATCACTTCTTTAGGGTTTTCTTTCTTGTTTTATTTTCCCTTGTAAAATAAAATAAAATAAGTGGCGAGTCCAACATTTCCAAAACTAATTTTTCACTAATAAAAGTGAGTCTTGCCATTGAGTGGGAACACACGTGAAAAATGCGGGTCCATAACCAATTGAATTTAAGGATTGCTCCCAATTTTCTATGGTTTTCTTAAGATCA
Organism: Vitis riparia; assembly: GCF_004353265.1. NCBI lineage: Eukaryota > Viridiplantae > Streptophyta > Magnoliopsida > Vitales > Vitaceae > Vitis > Vitis riparia. The sequence continues at coordinate 17,183,387 of NC_048444.1, forward strand.
TGTGTATTATCTATATCTAATATTATTCCATATTCATATATTGGTTGCAAATAACTAGAAGGTTTTGTTTTGGTTTTCCATTGAGGTCCTTTTGGCTTATTGTACCTTACTATTTCAGTTTTTACATTTACAAATTCATTTCCTATATTTATTGCATTTACTGATTCATCTAAGACTGTTTCTAGGTTTTCTTCAGCTTTTGGTTGAATAGTGAATTGATTTATTGTTTCTATATTTATAAGTTGTTTAATCAAACTGGTTTTATAAAGCTATTCAATTATTTGTTCTTTTGTACAGTTTTTACACATTATGTTAACAAAGTTTTCTTGATCTACCTGTTCTTCTAGTGACATTGGGTTACTAAATTCTTCTAACATTATATTAACTAGTTCTAAATTCCTATATAGGTTTTCTATTGTTTCAATATTCAATAAAATATCTTCTTGTATTGTAATAATATTTACCGATTCTATCTCACTATTTGACTCTACCTCTATATTTACGGTTTTATAATTTCCAAAAGTTATACTAGCACTTCCATCTTGATTTTCATATAAACTACTAGATGTTGGATCTCGCCCTAACAAATAATCTATCTCTACAAATTTTGCTTCTATCATATTTATAGTTTTACTTCCAAAGGTTTTTACTATATCATGAAATATTGGTTCATTATGAATAATTAAAATATTATATTAGAATGTTTGTTTACCATGAATTATTGAAATGTTATATTGAATGTTGGTATATTACCAAAAATTATAATTTTGTATATGAGTATGTATATAGTCTAAATAATGGAGGAGATTTTACTAAAAGCTTGGTAAGACCACATTTTATTACATGTTTCATTGTTTGTAAAGTTTTTATTTAACATACTTTTTTAGTTCTTAGGTTACTATAATTTGTTTCATTTTCTTTTACTTAATCTTTTAGTAATATTATTGTGTAGAAAAGAGCTGCTATAAATAGTGAAAATCATGAAAGCTTCCATTCAATCATCGTGGTGGATCGAAACCATTTTTATTTCATCGTCAACATAACTCAATGGTATGACACATTCTTTTAAATTATATCTTTAAAATAATCGTTTTATTTTATTCTATTTATGTAAAAGACATGTTCCACCTAGAAAGTTGCAAGAGAGAGTTTATTAATTATCTTTAAAAATAACTAAATTATTTTTTTATGTGCACGTAAAAGAGTCTTGTCACTGGAGAGTTACAAGAGGAAGTGGAGTTATTTCATGCCACTCACTACAATAAAAGTAAATGATGGATAAATGACAGCTAAATCTCAATATGTAAGAGTCATGTTACTTGTAGCAGTAAAAAGTAAAATTTTCTTTTCATTATATGCTATGTAACATGTTCACTAATCGAAATACTATATTTCTTAGGAAGAGATGCGTGAGATTCAAGAGTAAAGTACCCAAGAGGGCGATACTTTTATCTCTGACTTGGAGATAACTCAAAGAGTATTAGGGAAGCGATTAGGTTATATTCGAGGTTTGGGATATGGGTCACACTTAAGCGTTTGAGTGCAACTAAATTTCTTGATGAAGAAATAGAGAGGTTGTGACAACAAATCACAGAGTTACAAGTGTTTAAAACAATAGCTACCACTCAATTAGAGGAGTTAAGGCAATGATCTAGAGTTTCACACCACAACAAAACCAACACTTCTAACCAACCACCACCTCATTCTGCCTCAACTTCCTAACCACCTCCTTCACCTTTGAGTTGATATTATTATATGGTTTTCTATTATTTGTTTATTACTTTTAGAGAATATTCGAATGGTACTTGGACAATGTTATTTGCAAGTATGTTTTGCATTGATGAAACAAATGTTTTAATGTTTACTTATTTTCTATAGATTATTCTATTTTTACATTATTAAATATTTTATTTATATAATCTCATTGTATATTTGAAATTGTTGAATATCATATAGGTTTATCTAGGTTTCAATAGGATTATTTAAAATTTTAAAAATTAACAATAATATTATATTTAGAAAGGAAATTATTTCATCTCCAAAATAATACAAAGAGGAACTTCGTTTCATTTTTTCATCTCCTATTTGAATTAGAGATAAAATTATTTTCTTACCTAAACATTATTAGTTTTTCAAGATGAAATAATTTAGCCTCCAATTGTAATTGAAACATTTACAGACAAAATTTGTTTGTTACCCAAACTATCTATCAACATTTTGGGACGAAAATATTTTCTCCCCAAATGTAAGTGGAAAATATATAGAGACAAAATTGTTTCATTGTAGAAACTATGTGTCAACATAATGGAAATGAAAATATTTCGTCTCCTAATTTAGAGATAAAAAAATTTTGTTGCCCAATGAAATATTTTGTTACCAAATAGTTTACTAGATATTTGAAAATCTAATTCTGAACGAAACATGTTACTTTAGGCCACAAAAAAAAAGAAAAAAAAAACTCGTTGCCAAATAGTGTTGGCCATAAAATTTGGTTTCAACATAGATATGTTTCCTTGAAGAACTTTTTAATCATCTCCAAAAATATAGGATGACACAATTGTAGAGACAATAATTGAAATGATTTTTTTCATTAGGAAAGCCTTTTAGCTACAAAAAACATATTGTTGGAGACGAAACATTTCATCCCTGATTATGTACTTTGTTGTAGTGACTCCAACTGTCAGAAATGACAACATCATCACAAACAAATCAATAATCCGCTAGGCCTTGCCATCATGGAAGATGCTAAACCCAAAGTCTAAAAGATATATGAAAGCTCGATTATTAAACTCAAGGACTGATTGACATCTTCCTCTAACCAAGAAAGTTATGTGTCATGGTGAAATAAACCAAAAGAAGGTAAGTGTGAAGGTATCAAAGGTGGAATGTCTGGGTATGAAATGAAAGATAGATGGGCATCCAAGATTAAATCAAGTATATTGAGACGATTGAACCCAAAGTGTCGCTCACTATATAATCCATAAAAAATCCTATATCGAATGGTAAATCTCGATGCCAAAACATCCAATAAGGTGGCTATGCCTTAGTATGAAATGATGACAACTTGAAATAATCTAAGGATCCTAATATCACTCGTCAAATGCTCTAACGTAATGAATGAATTTGATCACCCTCCGAAAGATGTGTTGGGAACCTTAGATTACTTTGTTCCCATGCCTTGGATCTCATAGGATGCATGAAAATCTATTATAGGCTCTCTAAATCTATTACAGTGGAAACCCAAATATTCAGAAATTGATATTAATATCATAGAAATCATAGATCTAGAGAATAAAGCTACATACCTTTGATCCAGATGTTCCCAGATCAATTCCAATCAATGTAGATAACTCAAAAGTTGTACTATATCTCATAAGCACCATGTTCTTCTGCCCGATGACTCTTCATTGTGTCTAGGCATTGAAATTGTGAAAATCTCAAGGGTGGAGGCTAAGGTTCTCTCTCTGAACTATAGGGAGAAAATGATAAGACATGGAAACCCTAACCCTTAAAGGGGTATTTATAGGCTTCCTACTAGCCTTAAGTGACTTAAGCCCACCATGGGCTTGGGTCACTCAATCTAGCCCAAAAATGTTGCTAATTGATTAATTAACCATAGAGGGCCCTAATTAATTAATTAGCTGATTACTACTCAAAAAGTGTTATTTGATAGCTTGTAATTAACTCTTTTAAACACTTTTGAGTAGTAGTTATCACCTTTTAACCCAATTAACATATTAAGGACCTTTGCAATCATTTCTAATCAAAATGTGTAAGTTTTGGTGTTTTTGTTAGTAATTTGATCACCAAAGCAATCCGAGATTGAGGAGAGTTCTCTGGAATCCATGGCAAAGCAATGGAAAGCTCAGAAACATGAAGAACCGAAGCTTTAAAGTCCTTTGCCATAAGCAAATCCGGAATGCAAGGAGGGGAAGCAAACAAGAACCAGCCATGAAGCATTCTTGATGACAGTCATTTCAGCCACTTTTGAAGCACTTCATGGAGTTCAATTTATGCATGCTATATGTCGTTTCGAAGCTCAGGAAGTCAAAAATCCAATGCTTCAAATGGTGCGCGATTCGGAGTTGAAATGAAGAAGTTACAGCCATTGCAAGCAGATCACTCCAAGCTGAAGGAAGATTTTTGCACAGTTGCGAAATCAGCCTTGGGCTGCGAAAATGTTGTCCTTTTGCTGCGAAATTTTCACAGCCATTTTGCACAATGCAACGGGTGTTCTCCTGAAGCTTCCTGCGATCGACATTTTAAGATTTTTTGCTTTAGATATTTGATGTCTAAATCCCCAAACTCTCCTTGTAACCCACCTATCATAGGATTCCTTAGTCTTTAAGCAAGAACAAAGGGTAAATAAACCCATATTTAATGGTTGTAAGTTTCCTCAGAAAGGGGACGAACGAAAAACAAGGCTTGTACACAGACGCTTTGTATAGTTTTTGGAAAGAAGTAAAATTGAGAGTTTTTGCTCTGCCTTACCTACTTGTTTTGATTGTTTATATTCATCTAATTTTTCTTACTAGCCAAACAAGCTCTGAGGAAGTTTCCTCAGAGAATGAGTGGCTAGACTTTTAGTTCCTTGGAGCTAAGGTTGCCGGGAAAGGTTCCAAGTGCAAGAATTAGTAGCTTTATGGTTTTAGCCATTAATGAAGAGAAAGTGTGATCCTTTAATGATTTCTATGTTTTTAGTTAACTTAAAACACCTTCAATTCACTTGAGCCAACACTTGGTAAGGCAAGTGATCTCCGTCCATGGAGATGCACTAGTTTACCTCTTGCGAGCTTTTGGGAAGTGACTTGAAGGTAGGATTTTCTAGAATTGCCAACACTTGGTAAGCTTTTGGACTCCAAGGAGACATCCATTAGTTATCTCTTGCGAGCTTGAGAAGGGAAGTCCAAAGTTAAAGATCACCTTGAATGGCAAATGCTAGGTGAGAGGCACGAGCCATTGCAAGTTGCATCAGTGAGAGGGAATTAGAGCTGAAATCTATTTAAGGGATGCATCTGTACAACACCGGTTAGAGAATTGACTATATGTTAATTCTCTAATGCGAGGAAATGAACCAAATGACCGGAGCTCTGTTTTTGCATGAGGAACCTCCCCAGTGAACCTAAACCTCCAAGGAATGTTTTTCTTCATAAGTAATTTCCATTACTTTCTTTTTAGTTAGCTTGAAACAAAACCTTGTTCAACCAAAGTTTGTGTTTTCTTTCTTAAGCTAACCTTGAAAGGAAAAGGCACCAATTTAACTTTGAATTGGTATCAGTTGTGAGTTGAAAACCCTTCCCAGTGAACGATCCTAGAGCCACTATGCTATATTAGCTAAAGTTATCCTAATGCATGGTGATATAGGTTATAAATTTTGTTGATTACTCCATCAATCAAGGAACACCAGCTGGGCATGAATCAGCTGAGACACCAATTGGACACGAATCATTAGCCCAATCTAGAGTTACTAGCCACTTATCCTTATGCAACCTAGCATAATTACCAAAATGCCCTTATGCACAAAAATGAACTAAAAACTCACACAATCCTCATAAACCATGTCGTCAAGGAATATGAGCTCAAAGCAGGAACCATTAAGACCCATGGGAGTACTAGCTCCCTCATAATCAAATTTTGAAATTGACTCAACATCCCATTATAGATAGTCAACTACATTTTAGTACCATATGTATATTACAATGAGACACCAAGTGTTTGGGTTCTTGACCTACTATCCACTACATGTAGGCTCCCCATGAACTAGTGTCCAAAATCTAACAAGGTTGTGTTATCACCTATCAAGATTACCCCTCAAATCTTTGAGTTACAGATCACACTTATTATGTGATCAACTGACATACCCTAGCTCCAAGGAGCACATGTCAAATTCCACTAAAGGAATTACTAGGGTCACATATTTCATGATCACATGTCCTTTGGATCACCCAAGGGGACACATTGTCTCAATCCAATAAGATATCTTGGTGCCTCTATTAAGAATACCAGTTGCCACCAACCTCCATCAACAATAACCCAATCCATAGGGATATATGACCACTTTAAGGTCTTACCCATAGGTCAAAGCCTCCTATTGATTTTGGTACAAACTCAATATCCTCTCTAGGTTGAGAGTCTATGCAGTATAGTAGCTTGGTGAATCCTAAAAATTGATAGCCTTGTGTCATGATTCATCGTAGGTTCTATCCAGTGTGCATCACATACATTAGTGCATTCATCATAGGAAACCCATACTGATGACCAAGATAAGTCATCTCTCCAATTAAGAGGTGGTGCACTACAGTCTATACTGGATTACCTAAAGCCTTGAACTGACTGTGGACAACTTATTTACTTATAAGGAACACATGACTTGTGTCTTCTATGTAACTCCTAATGCACCCAAGTCGTGTACAATATGAGAAACATAGGTTGAATGCTTAAATCAATGTTAATAAACCAAAACAATTACAAGGGGATAGTTAAGCCTAACTTCGTTACATCATGTCTTACTTTTACGGGCTCAATCCCAACAAAATGGATATGCCCCAATGTAAAGTATCCACTAGGGTGGCTATGCTCCAATGAAAAATACTCTCCATCACGGTTATGCCCCAGTATAAAGTAGTGTATACAAATTGACAATTGTTGAGAAGGACCGTGCCCTAATGTACATCAACATATCGATCAATTTCTACTCCTGATACTGAAAATGGAAACATCTATCCATCATCGATAAGATGGGTATGCCCTCGTGTAAGCCACATCATCTTAAAAATCCATCACCAATAAGAAAGGTATGTCCTAGTGTAAATCATATCATAGCTCCTCATCCATCATGCTCCAAGCAATAATATCCAACCAATCTCAAGTATCGCCCATGTGTGAGTTGTCAAACACAATGTGTGAAGTCATGGCCTTAAGGTGGTCTTAAGACATGGACAAAATGTAGGTTAGGGTGATAGTGTGAAGAAATGAAGGGAAACTAGGCTCAAAGAGCCCAATGATATAATACACATACCTCTCATGTGTGAGATGCAATGCATAGAAAACCTCATGAATCATGGACTTAGGGGTATCCCATATAAAACTATGGTGGAAGAGGAATAAAGTATCAAATGTTAACAAGATGAACATGAATAGTATGTAAATGGCCAAACCATAGTCAAACATCGAGTGAGGTGAGAAAAGAAATAATGTGATCAAACATAGCAGTGTCAATGGAAGTGATGAAATGAAGGCAACAAAAGGGAAAAAAAATATGAGTACTAGCTAGTTGATCCATATCAAAGCAGAAGTCACATAAGAAATGGATGGAATGATGGATAGAGCAATGATCTAAAGATCCTAAGGAAAGGTCGCTCGCCTCTCTCATGCATGTAAGTCAAATGGCTCACACTCTAACCATGAAATATATATAAAAATAGAATCAAGTGAAAGGAAAACCTTGGGGAGGTCACATATGAAGTCTCACCGAAAAATGAACCCAATGAAGCAAATTGGCACATCTATACACGTGCTCAATGGAGAATAGTACAATAAACAATGCATTTTTTCTTTTGTGCATACCATGATCAATAATAAACAATCTCCCATGAAATACATAACCAAATAGATAAATCCCCTTATATACTAATGTAACATGAATTGTCATTGACAAGACGATTTCTCAAACTAAGATCTTTAAACCACTGTCCAATAGGTGAAATAGAGGGAATGTTATGATTGTTCTCTATGAAGTAATGTGTGGAAAACCACCACTTAAGGTGACATAAGTATAATATAAAGTAGGCAATGATGGGCGGAAAGAATAGAAGATGAGTGTCACAAGTGAGGATATAAAATGTAAGAAAAAGTGATGGTGAAGATGATAAAGTGGAAATATCACAATGAAAAGTGAGAGATAAGACCCATATGTGTTTGACAAGTCCAATGCTCGTGAGGTCCCTAATCAAAGCATGTAAACACTATGGGGTCTCTAACTTAGTACAAAAAATAAATGAGATTATAAGATAGAAAAGATTATAATATCTGTGTGAGATTAGAAAGTCTAGCAACATGTAACCTTATATGTAAGGGTGATTAGGTAAATAGGCTTAAGAAATGATGGTTACCCATCATTTGATCACAAACTCAACCATCTTACTCTCAAGATCTCACATGGTTAACACTAAAGACCAGTATTTATTTAATATAGCCATGTACCCTCCTTTGGAATTATGTGAAAGCTCACTCTAGACGCTCTGTGTAACCTTTATGTCTGTCTCAACCATCAAATAGTCAATAATCTTATCAAACAACCAATCTTTCTCTCATCACAAGCCATTCATCATTGTCTTATAAAATCTTATTCTCTAGTAATCCTAACTCTCTGAAGTCATGTGTAAGGGCCCAATCTAGATACTACATAACCACAAAGATGCTCCTCTCATCCATAGAGTAGTCAACAATCTTAAAAAGCAATCAAACCGCTCTCTTATCATAAGACTAATCTTGTAATACAAAACTCATCTCATGTCCAATCATCTCAAACTTTACTTAGTCAAATCAAAAAATGAATGTACAAGACTAGAATATATGAGGAAGAAGGGTCATGTAATGATGTCGAGTAATGATATGCAAAGCTTATCATGAATAGTCATCAAGTCCAAAAGGTCAAGGTATGGATGTGAATATGGTACTGCTCTAATAAGAAGGTGAGATGGGTCATAATCTCAAACTCCCTAGGTCGATCCCCTAATGCTAGGTCAATAGGCTTAATACCCTCCATGATAGGTCAAGCTCAAGTAATCATGATATGCAAGTGAAATATGTCTCATATTAAAAGCATAACATACATCAACACAAAAGATATAAAACATACTCATAAGAAAGAAAAGAACACATACTCGTAAGAAAAAAATCGTATCACTAAATGAATCAATGAATACATCATGTGTGCAATGTAAAGGGTCATAGACAACTGGACTCTCCACATGAACTATAAATAAGAACTTTAAACCAAAAGTGGACTCAATAAAACAAAAAAAAAAACAAAAAAATGACTTTGATGACTTCCACAGCTAAACCAAGGTGCACTTTATATTGAAACTCTACAAAGTGATGTACCCATATCAATTGAAAATAAAACCTGAATTGAGAAAATCTCAAAGTGTTAAGCGATCCCCAAATATCATCAACATCCACAATGCTCTACTAAAGATCAAGAGATGGGGGAATAGTAAATGTAGAATGTGTAGTCAAGGGATTGGTGGTCACACTTGGTCCAGACAAGTTGATCAACCTAACATCAATCAAATCTTGTATGGCATTGCAAATAGTCAAGCAATAATTAGTAACATGTCCCTGGGTTTGCTAATATGCACAATGCTCATGTAATCAAAATGAGGAGGAATATGATGCAACAAAAGACATGGTGCCAAAGAAATAATCAATCTAGCGTCTTTGAGCTTCACAAAAGCTCTAGTCACTGTCATACCTAAAGGAGTGAACTGTCTCGTGGGCCTCTGTGCATATGGTCTAGGTGGCTATAAAGCACTAACTCTCAGAAATGACAGTAGCGGCTGTAAACTGGTATGAGCAACATATGGCTGTTGGACATAAATAAGATGATATTGAGACTGGAGATCAAATAAATGAGCTCTGACTGTAATGTGAGTGGCAAGTAAGCCTCTATGCTAACAATTGATGGTACTAATCTTTTCGTCCTTCCCAAATGACCCAATTAGCTTCTTCCTCTTACTGTCAAGGGAAAGAGTAGTATTTACCCATAATCCTTAAGCTATGGCCTCTTCAACATTGAAAGATACCTAAACCAAACTCTTGAGATCTTAGAATGGAATGCCCACGAGGAGTTTGACAAACCTTGGTTGTAGGTTCAAAAGAACCATATCAATTTGATCCTACTCCTTAGGCCGATCCACCATACCAACCATCTTTGCCCTCTTGTGACTAACAAAGGAAGAAATAAACTCATCTCTAGTGGCCTCCAATTCTCATTTAGATATATCAATGTTAGCGTTGAAGACGAACTAAGTCAAGAACTCATGTGCCACATCCTCCCAAGTGCGAAGTCTCGAAGGCTCAACTGAGGCAAATCATCTTTGAGCTACCCCACTAAGTGACATGGGGAAGAGAGCCACAAACTATGCATCATTTAAGTCGTGTGCTCTCATGACTATGTAGTAAAGTCTCAAGTGGAGCTTTAGGCAACCAACTCCATTGTAGTACTCAATGTTTGACATGCGAAACTTGGCAAGCAAGCTAACCACCGGTATGTCATCCTTATCATCCCAAGTCAAACCTCCATCCTGCAATCTGATCTGTCTCATCTTGGACTCAAGCCTCTCAACCCTAGCCTCCTACTTGGCCAATCTAACATCATTAATAGTAAGAATAATGGGAGGTGGCACTATGAGAACAGGTGGTGGAGTAGTCTCATAATGATCAGGTAGATTGAATAGAATACCATGTGAGATCCAAAGTGGAAGAACTTGTGTTGTCTAAGATGCATGTGGAGTTGTCTCATTGGTGACCATGTCAACTAGATGGTGATCTTAGCGTGAACTCTTTATCTTATCTAAATGTCTACTCACCCTGACCATGAACTCTTGAATAAAAGCAAGTGTAAAAGCCAACTTGTTTGACATCTCTCCTAAACTATTTGAACTTAAGTATGAATCTGATATGATCAATTAACCTCTAACTCTCCTCCAAAGTTGTGACTCTATACTCTACTAACTCTCTACAATGCAAACAAAATGAATGAAGACTTAAAGGAAGACTTTAAAAACAACAATGTGACATGCAAACACATGGTTTTGAGGTGGTAATCTAAAATTTGGATGTGTAATAGGAACTTTAGAGTGATAAAGGTGTCCCCTATGAGATGGTTACAAATGTGATTAAAGAATTCACATCAATAATCTAAAATAAAAGAGGTGTGAAAAACAATGTTAGAACGAGATCGATACTCCATTTGTATCCATGTATCCTTGACTCAACTTTCAACCCAAGCTCCATAAAGGAAAATGATAAGGTGATCAAGGCAAATTTCTCAAAAAGGTATGAATGTGAAAACATGTCTTTCAGCATTCTTTAATGAAAATGTGAGCATTGGGTTTGAAAATTAAATCAAGGATCAAACAAAGAATAGGGTATCAGGCCCATGATAAATGTAAGATGTAAAAATGTGAGTGAGATTAATGAGCGTATTCCAAAGCACCAAACAAAAAGTGATAATAAACTAAAAAATGTGCTAACTCGAGCAAGGAAGACTGATTAAAGCCTCAGAAATGAAGCACACTAAACTCAATGAGCAGAAGAAAGAATCTAACGCAATAAGGCAAAGGGTGATTCAACATATACACAAACTTGTACTTATCTTTGAGTACTCTCAACTAGAGACCAAAAGAAGGAGTAATAGGTCCAGGCAGTGACTAAAGTGGCTCGAAAGGCTGTCAGATGTACCCATGTCTGAGGTAGGAATCTTAATTGAGGGATCTAAGGCTCAACCTATAAGGTCAAGGTGGCTCTAAAAGGAAAAAGATAGACTTAAAGGGCCCCTAGCATAAGAGATCACACCTTCAAGTGGTACATAACCTCCTACACGCCTCTGAAAAGACGAGGCGTTTTCATGCAAGGTGGTCATCATTTCCACACATGCACTACCTTGAATCCTAGGGGGTTTCCTATGGTGAAGGCCCTCACATCTCTTTGCACTCAGTAGTGATCTAAGGTACACAGTGAATGGTGTTGTTGCATATGAAAATCCTATCAAACTAAGTAGAAAAAAACATACTAGTCACACAAATATCCTAGAATCTAGCTTTGGGCCATACCAAATTTCAAAAGTCAGACTCCAATCAACATCAATGTGTTAGCCTTCTCCAGAATGCTCCCAAACATAAATATAGCCCATTGCTAGACCCTACTCCTAATCACTAGCTTGGTCGAAGAAAAAAAAATCAACAAGTCTTGTATCAAATATGAGATCAAGGGAAACAAGGTCGATCGAGTTTACGGAATTGGAGATAAGAGGATAAGTGTGTCCCACATAAACAAGCAACACATGCATTATGTAGAAGAAGAGCAGTCATATAAAGTAGGTATATATAATCCAAATCTACAAACAATCTAAGCAGGAAATGAGATAAGCAAGATGAATAGCATGCTAAAAAATAATCATGATAATATACAACAAAGAGAGTCAACATATCAAGATGAACGAGATAAGCAACACTGAGAATATCCAAGTCAAGGTGAGCAAAGTAAACATGCTCTCTAACATGCCTCCCAAAAGGAGCTCTAAAAACCTCTACAAAGGTGGTAAAAAAATAAAGGTGGCCCAAAATATCTCAACCCTAAGGACCCAAAACAAGGGTCTACATCCACATTATTTTTAAAGAATCCAACATATAAGTTCCAAATTAATTTTTAGAATTGCTAGACTCATTAAAGAATCCAACACATTAAAGTCTCAATTGATTTTGAGTATGTTTGCCTAACGAAAAAAAAAAAATCATAAAAACATAATTATCTAGGAAGGAGAAACCAACATGGTCATTTTATACCCTGTTTAGGTCCATGAAATTATTATATTAATTTCTTTGAATTCTTTTCAAACTATTTTTAAAAAATAATTGACTTCTTAATGAATGTAATCCATTTAAGTCTTGTTTGATTTAAAATTTATTTACTCAATTGAGAAAATTTAAGGAAATTAGTCCCAAGTTGGGTGTCAGGTGCAAGTAAACAAACATAAGTGTATATTGCCCTTTGTTCCTACATGCATTACTCAAGTTAAAGCATGAAACACCTCATGTTCAAGTCATGTTCAAGCATGTGTCATCTCATGTTCAAAGCAAAGAATTGTAATTCCCTCAGATTCGCTAACCTACTCAAAATTTTTACACTATGTAATGGGACTCCAAATCATCAAAGTTTAATGCATTGGATTTGTTAACGAGTCTATAATTTTTTAAAATAATCTAAAATTTTAAAATTAAATTAATTAATACTAAAATTTTCTGGATCAAAATTAATCCAAAATTATTTTATCTCCTGCACACAACTATAATTTTCTAAATTTTTTCTTTTAGAAGAAGGACACCCTATCAATGGAGACTTAATACAGTAAAATTTTGAACGAGTCCTTTAAAAAATTATGTCAATTATTACGAGAAATGTTGGAACAAATCTGTCTATAATACTTTGTCAAAAATTGGATTTATGTAAATGTAATCATAAAGTTAGTTTATTTGCATATTTAAAAAATAAATTATTTTTATTTTTATTATTTTAATTTTAAATAAAATAGTATTAAATATTATTATTTATTTTCAAGAAGAAAATATTGGTCATGACTTTGTTAAAATATGAATATCCATATTTTATAATTTTAACTAAAATGTTATAATTCTTCTTTAATGAAATAAATATATGATTTATGCTTTTATTATTAATGTCCTTTTTTTTCGAAATTTATCATTACATTATTCATTTAAAGAATTATTATTCATTTCATTTGTGTTTATTTAAAATAATTTAATATTAATTTCAAAATAAAAATTTGTGTGAATTTTGTAAAATATTGTAATTCATTGCTTAAATTTTAAATTATTAACATTCATTTTTATCCGACCCAAAAATATATATATATATATATATATATATAGTTTTAATATTATCTAAAAAGTTGACAATCTAAACCAATTATAAAAGGTAAAAATAAAATAAATATTAAAGAAAGATGAAAATGAGTAAACACCTAAGCGTGTTGGAATTTGAACCTTTTTGAAAGAGGGGAAATGGGTTTCCTTTTTGGGGCGGCAAGTGCGCCGGGCCTACACGCAATCTCACGGCTGCAAATAGCAAGTGAATGGTCGGTGCATTTTCACAGAAGGTCAGCAGTTGGCACGACTTGGGAAAATATTTTTTTTTTTTTTAAATGACACCATTACTTTACCCTTTTGGCCTTTTCCCTTGGATTGCGGTGCCCCCAACCATTTTCATTGTCATACTATTTATCTTCTTCATTCTTACATCCACCATTGCCAGCAATCTTTCCTTCTCTCTCTCGGTTGGTTGGGTGAAAAACCCCACTTCCTTGTTTTCCATCTGTCCGTCTCATTGCATCTTTTATCATCCATTCCTGCTTGGTGAATCTCATTCCACTTCGATATCTCAAACCTTTCATCTTCTTCATCTTCATCTCTTTCATTCAATCAATCCAATACCCATCTTTGATCGCCCCCTCAAGAGCTGTTTCAGTGGGTGGTGTCCAAGTGGTTAAGCAAGGAGGCAAAGTACAAGGCAAGAGGCTCAGAAACGTGAGAAAACATGTCACATCTTCTAGTCTGCCCCCCCAAGATATGGGATCAGGCTATAGAGACTCAAGTTTAAATGAAATCATGGAGAGAAAAATGAGGAGGGTAGTGGGGATGGGTGGAGTCGGCAAAAACATTTCAGCGGCGTAACTGATCGGAACAAGTGTTGGATGCCAAGTTATTTGACAAGGTGGACATGGCATACTAGGCATCATAAACATTGATATTTTAGGAGGAGATTGAATTCATGAAGGAAAAATGGTTACTTCAAAGATCTATGAAAGAGAAAAATAACCTTAAAAACTTGAGATGACATATGGAAGAGACTTGATTTGAAAAAATGGTATTGATTTTATGAATACTTGAAAGAATTTGGTTGAATATTTAATGGAAGGAAGCTTGGAGTTTATTTAAGACGGTGGATGACAAGGTTATAAAGCCTAATCCACAATCTCTAGCAATGAAGGTACCTAAAAAGGGAGGGAAGTTGGGGTTGCAAAAGGACAATTCTGAATGGTCTCCTTGGTTCGAATTGCTTCCCCCAACAACTCACATACTACTCTTTCTTTCTACGTCCTTGAAAATCCAATCCCAAACATCTTGTTTTGAGTTTTTGAACGGATGATGGGCACCTCATTTTGTTTGTTTCCTACTTTTTCTTTTTCTTTTATTGGCAGCAGAAAAATGTAATTGAATTATTTGTTTTGATTTTTCGGATGCATTCCCCAATTTGAAGCAAATCTTGTCATTTATTTATTTTGCAATCTAGGAAACTTCATATCCAGTGGATCATCAAAGTTGACACACCTACGGAAAGGGAAATTCAAGATTAGGCTCAATCCTTCAAAAAAGATTTGGAACCCTAACGATATGGAAGTGGGTTAAATTAGTTATTAACATCTTCGATCACAAAAACTGGTTTCTCAATGCTATTAAGGAAAAGGAAATATTTTAAGACGTTAATTTTTGAGAATAGGAGAAATTTTTGTAATTTTTTTTTCATATTTTTCTTTACATCTTATCCCTTACCGTTTTCTCTCTTAAACTTTCTGGACATCCAAAAGTTGTTTGTTTCATCCTTACCAACCCTCACAAGATCCAGGGCCAAAATTGTGAAGTTTGTTGCCACAAGTTACATACAGACCAGGAATCCACCTATTTTTCACTTTCCCTCAACTCATCAAACCATCTTCTCTCTCTAAATCCTTCTCTATTTTCTATTTTGAGAAGTCTTGCCTTATCTCTCTCCATACCTGCCACAATCTTCATTCTCTTCCCACCTTCCCACCCACCCAATAAGCCCGACCCTCCTGGTCCACCCTTTTCCCTTCCCTTCTTCCCCTGTCTTTGATATGCATATATACATATATATATATATACACACACATAAAAAGTGGGGTCCGACCATGATTCGCCACGGATCACATTCCCTTTCCTCTTCATTTCTTTCTTCTTGTTCCCCATCATTTTTTTTTTCCTCAACTACGAGAAAATTTGAAAACAAAACGAGCAGAGGTTGGCAGCCATGGCCTGTCGCGGGCTGCTGCCATGACCGTAGTCAACTAGATATTCAACTAAATTCTCCTTCACATTTTGGAACAACACCTGGCATATTGCCTCTTCCAAGTATAAGCCAGCCTTCTAAATATTTCCTCCTTTGAGTCTCAAATGGATGCAGAATTAAAGGAGCACCCAATGGTAACCAAAATAGGTAGACACAGCTTTCCCCACTCAGATATTTCACTCCTACAAAGATTGATTTTAAGCCCCATGATTGACTCAAAGCAGAAGAGAATCACCCTCACAAACAACCCAATTAATTTGCACACTTCCACCTTAAACAAAGGGAATCATTGACAAATAACAAGTGAAGTGCAGGATCATACCCCTTCCCCACCGCCACTCACCACCAGGAATCCCCTAATACAGCTCTCTATGAATATCAATAAAACAGCTCAAGACCCCATCACTAACACTAACAAGTACGGGAGAGTACCTTCCAACCATGGGCATTCGGGAATAACCCATTGGAAACCCATTATAACCAACATAGAGAACCTAAGAGCAAAGATACAAAACTGAATCCACTCCATCCTCTTCTGCTCAAAACCCTTGCTCCCTGCATCTAAGAGCAAGAAATCCTAGTTAATGCAATCATAGGCCTTCCCAATATCCAACACACACGCAACACTCCGTCCATAACTTTTAAATCTAAGACTCAACAGCCTCATTAGCAAATGACCACATCAAGATCTTCCTTCACCAGAAGCATTGTGAGGATCAGAAACTAGCCTGGAAAGGATTATACTAGACCCATTTGGAAAATACCCCTCCCAATATGAGAACAACCAGAGAATGACATACATGAGATATGAAAAGCACATCTTGAACAGCACACCAAGTAAAGGACCCTCCCCCGGACTGAAATCTGGTATGAAATCTGAAAAGCCCCTCACTGTTGAAGAGGTCCTAAAGCAAGGGACCAAGGCATTTTGAAAATCATAGGAAATACAACATAAATCCTCCCATAAACCTCTAATTACACCTGACTCTTGTCCAAAGCCTCTACATTCTGCCTCAATCACCAGACTGTAGACCCCTAAAAAACCTGCACCAGAACTAAATTTTCTCTATTTTAATGAATATAAACCTTTTCAAACAACTACCAAAACATATTATCAATACCAATTAACACAAAACTTTAACCTTTGAACAGGTTTGTTTTGCTTGTGAAGCAATTACATGATCTCCAGAAAAGCCACTTGCTCTTTACCAATAGGAAGGGATCCATGTCAGAAGTTTAGATAGTTTTTTGTGACCTTCAAAAGTTGCTTGGATAATAGTTTTGACTCCAGATATGGATACTCCAATATATATTCAAATTTCAGGAAAACAAACATGTACACTCATTCACTAACAACGTCAATTCAATAATATAGAAAAAAGAACCAAGCAATAAATTGATAAATGAGCATGATCCAACTCAGTTTCACCAGAATACAAAACATTGCCATACATACGAAAGTATCCAAAAAACAACCACTAATTTTTCAAGGAACAAAAGAAAAGAAAAACTCAAGACATAAATGATATCTTACAAATAGAACAAAAATGTTCTGAACTACTTTTACCTGATTTTGATTAATCAGCAGCTCTCAGAAACAGCACCCTTTTGCAGATTTTTGATACTTGGATATGGAGCCACCTCTCTCAATTCATCCACACATAGGCCTGATTATTCTTTCTACCATCAAACATCTATTCCACATAGCCAAACTCAGGATTTCTCTGATGAACGTATAGGTTTCAGCTCAAGGTCTAACCTTGTGGTATGACTGTTTCATTGTCTGGCAGCCAGTTTGGAAGAAGAATTTGGGACTTTTTTTTCTTTTTTTTTTCTTTTTTTCCCAGCACCTGCAATGAAGTCAAAGTATTGAACTAAGGCTTAAAACCAACTACGATTTAATATTAGAACAACATGATTTGAAGTTCCTAATTTGAACACATTTGACTCTGCTTGCCCCAAAAAATTTGCACCATCCAACAGAACTAAGGAAAATCAAACGGCGCAATCTTCTTACCATATTAATCTTGTTGATCACAATCCTCTACCTGCAGCCCCAAGGACAGCACATACAGAGTTCTAATATTACTACTCCAGAATTTCCCTAACTAATAGGAGACCATGCATTTTGATATTTAAAACATATTATTCAATTAAATATTGCTGCATAGAAAAAATGAAAGTAACACTGCCATCAGAACCATCATCACCTAAATTAAAGTAGCTTACCAACTAAAATCAGAAGGGAGCCTCTAGTGATTCGTCCCAAACTTCTGCACTTCCATTTGAGGCTTCTTCAACATCTTCTTCCATCGAGAGCCTTATATATTCCCTATGTGCAAAGCGATCCCACTCGGTCAATGTTGGATTTTCACGCTCCTGGTCATATCATAAAAGCATCAGGGAGTTGTTATGCATGATGAAACAATACATAAAAACTAACAAGAGTAAACTATTTGATTTACCTGACGAATGAGAAATGGATCACGAGTTTCAAAAGCCATAAACTTATTAAGGTTGAAAAGGATATTGAAGACACTTCCAGAAAGTTTACAACCTTTCAAGTCACGCAGCGTGATATAGCTCTCGTTCTGCCACAAAGAAAGAGTGTCATACAGAGTAAAAGCATCTCTGGCTAATTGTCATTCTGAGTCACATCCAAGGAAAATTGCTTTGCCAATGCAATCTGCCAGATGACCGAAAGACTGGTCCAATGTACAATTTCCTTTATTTAACTTTCTTTTCCTTTTCTTTTGTTTTCTTTTTCTTTTTTCACACAGTGCATGGGGAGGGAGTGGGGTGGGAGGAGGGTGGGAGTGGGGTGAGGATGAATGTTCAGGCAGGGTGTGGATCATGTGTGAAGGGCAACTTCAATAAGGCACACCTCAGAGGTTGAAAGAGAACTAATTTTTCACCATCCAAAAGGATCCCTGAATATAGGGCATTTATCCTATATAGACTCTGATCGAGTTACGTTTCTTCAAATTATTAGAATATTATATTTTTAAGGAAAATATTCATGGCCATTAGAAGTCGTTTTTTCTTGGCTTGCTTCCAAACACAACATAAAATACAGTAAGGGAAAATGTCACCAATCTATTACAATAAATGAAACAACAAGAGGGTCTACCTCTGGACCAATCATATCAACTATCTGACACAATATATCCTCAAAGAGCACAGGCTCTTGGGCCATGCATTCCATTCGATGCAACTGCTCCTCATAAAAGAATTGCATTTCATTCCTTGTCAGAACTCCATTTCCATCCAAATCTATGCACTTGAACCTAATGAAAACAATTTAATGTCACAAGTAGTATACAGTTGTTTGTATAATGAAATCTATAATGAGATGCAAAAATATTTCATAATAAAGCCATCCAAAGAAAATGAAAACATCTAAAAAGCAACATAATAAGAGTAAATTTCGGGGGATATAACATAATACAAAGCATATCTCATAAAACTCACATTTCTTTATTTTTCTTTAAATCATATACTTGCATTTTAATTTAAAAAAAAAAAACCATTCCCCTTTTTAGGAAACATAGGACCTCTTTTGGTTTCAAAATAGAAATGGTTTTTCATATATGTTTT
Source organism: Vitis riparia (assembly GCF_004353265.1). Lineage (NCBI taxonomy): Eukaryota > Viridiplantae > Streptophyta > Magnoliopsida > Vitales > Vitaceae > Vitis > Vitis riparia. The sequence continues at coordinate 17,202,872 of NC_048444.1, forward strand.
TATTTTTAGAAATGAAAACACCAAACACTTTTGTTGGAATGCTTGGATTTTTAAAAACACTAAGAAACAACACTTCAACATTTCTTAAAATGAACCATTTTCAAGAAATGTTTTCAGTAATAGCTTTTGGAAACATGTTACAGCATATATTTTCTGGGTTGTTTACATTTCTCATTTGCAAAAGTATTCTGCAGTTTTCATTTTATTTTACTAAAAAATGAAAAACAGTCTCCTTTCTGCCATCAAACAGGTGCACAAGGTTACCATTCAAGAATTAAGATATATGATAAAGCTCTAGCTGATCTGGCATATACATTGATTTATTGTAGTTTTTAACTTAATCTCATTATAGCTTTTGTCATTAGAACAATTATACAGAACTCATACAGTACTGCGTTACATGTGATTGGATATTAATTTTTAATTAGAACTTTATACCCCTATATCAAAACATGGCTGCTTCCTTATCTTTTTGTATTCTTTGTCTTATATATTGAAATACCACATCATAATTGCTGAAAAAGGAAAGGTAATGCACATACAAATATATTTCAACTAAGTTAACAAAAAAATATCCTAGATGACTTACCAAAAAAATTATTTCAAATGAAGATATACATGTTTACTGCAGCATTTTAGCAAATTTCACTTCATGTTCTGCACTGTACTCTCCTGAAGTGGCATGTTGGGTGCAATTTATTATATAGTTTATATTCATCAATATTCTAGATTATCATTACGTTTAGATACATGCTGTTCAAATGTTCCAAACAATTTTTAATGTTTCTCAAAATCTGACAAATTTGATAATAATATGATACATAATGCGCCAGCAAAAGTAATCAGAATCCATATCTATTTTCCCAAAAAAAAACCTGATGCTACCTATTGTGTAAAGAATCTCACTGAGTAGACTTTGTTCTATTGGATTTGGGTACAAAAGCACATCATATAGTGTACACAATACAATAATATACAATGCATGTAGACGTCATAATTCTGAGTTTCCAGTCAACTCATACAAATATTGTAATTTCTTCTCATATATGTAGATCATATCTCCTAAGCAATTCCATGCAAACTGGGTCCACAAATTTCACTATAGTCTAGCAAGGATAGATTATTTTTTGTATATTCTCACATGGTACATGGTTTGTGGAATCTCATGGTTGTATAGATTTACTAGTACTTTGGAGGTTCTTACTTTCTTTTTGTGTAGTTTTTGGACGATTTGTCATCCTTCTATTGTACTTTACTTTTACTTACCTTAATATACTATACTGTTGTTTCTCATAATATATATATATATATATACTATAGACTAATATTTTAATATTCTTCAATTGCAACAGACATAAATACTAGCCCCCAATAAAACAATTTATAAGTTTCAAAAGATGAAAAGATGTTACTTCATCCATTTTTATGTCCTTCATGGAGATTATGTATAGTTTTTTCAGGGGTTAGCCCTAGGTAGGTATTGCAGTAAAACAATCCTATCCAATCATGATATATTGTGAAAGGGAATTCCCCCTTTGTTGATACCTGTGCAACATTTTTTGTGAGCAAGATATCTTACATGAACTCATATAACAAAAACCCATTTGAAAACTTGTCATAAAATGGAAATCTCTATGATATTTCATGTTTCCCATTTCATAACTGAAAGCCTAATTAAAAAATATAACTTCCAATTAAGCATGGAATTTGAAAATCATGCACTTCAAAAAAAATAGACAAGATATTCATTCATTAGTGGAGTTATTAGTGCATGAAATTGCCACAATAAAACTGGCTCAACAAAATAGGAGCTGCAGAAATACCAATACTCAAGACTAGGCTCAGATGTTTTATCCTCTTCCGACAGTATGAAGTAGACAAAATCTTCATATCCCATCTTGCCTTCAACCTTGCTCGTAAACTTTCTTGGAATCTGAGAGAAACGAAGAAATACTAAGAGATGAAGCATTCACGAATGTGAAATTCTCCTCCGTAAAAAGCAGCTCATTTGATCTAAAAAATGAATTTATTATCTGACAGACACAAACCTGGGAAAATATTCTATCAACAATTCGATAGGTAAGTGCATGGTTACCATATCTGATTAGGTTCTCTTTATCAATCAAAAAATCATGGTCGGTATCCAGCTCCCAGAACTTGCAGTATATAACATAGAAGTGTTCATAAGAGAAGTACCTATGGTAAGGGCATAATCAAAAAAAAAAAAAAGCAATGGTGTTAAAATTTTAATACCACACAGTACATGCTAAAAATGTTATGAGAGTATTCCCACAAATATGAAAGTAACAAACCAACTATCTCCTATTGTATTTTCTGAGAAACCTCCAGAAGTTAAAATAGGATAAATAAATAAATAACACAAACAAACAAAAGGGGGACAAAAAAAGAATTTTTCTCGTGATGTAATCAATGTCACTCAGACATTGAAGAACTCAAAATGGCATTTAATGATTGACTGGAGAGAGATTTCTCACTCTGAACCAGTCAAATCAGATTTATATATGAACTTTATCATTAATAGGATCTGACCACTTAACAGCAATACTGACAAACTTGCTGTTAAAAATGTAAACATAAAAAAAAAAAAAAAAAAAAGACCTGCCCAAGATACATGACTAGACAACCAGCAATCTCTATTCAAAGACAAACTAATCCAAGTTTTCATTGGTAGTTTACCTCAACACTTTATTGATGTCCTCCTCGTCATCTGCATGTTGCATTGCAGCAATTAAGTTCCCACGTTTTAGCTCTCTGAGGGTAAGTTGACCATTCCCAGATCTATTCATGTAGTAAAATATTCGGTATATTACAGTTTCAGCTGGCCCATTGCAATAGAAGTTAAAAATGCATCAGAACAATAGAAGACAATGAGAAAATGAAGAGGAAGAGAGAGAGAGAGAGAGAGAGAGAGATCTTAATAGCACTAGGAATAATGAATTCGATTCATCCATTGTATGTTCATAAGAACATGTGCTAGCTGATAGTCTCCTGTAACTAGTTAATAAAGACATCCAATAAACCATCAAAGGATTCTACCACATAATAAATACATAAAAAAATACACAATCAAAAGGAAAAATGAAAGACAACCATGTTATTATTTCTTTTAAAAAAATGTGGTCCAATAAATAAGGTTGAACCCATCTACTAGAGCATAGGCAGATTACTATATAATTCAAGATCTTTTTGTTTTGGGGATAAGACCCAAGGGAAGACTACTTTATTAAAAACAAGAGGATAAGAAAAGAAAAGGATAAGAAAGAGAAGGACAAGAAATCCTTCAAGGTACGAGTAGTCCATTTACAGCTATTGGATAAAAAATAATGTATATTTTACAGCCACCATTGGTGGTGGTCATGTTTGAACCATAAAAGTATTCTCAAGATTACTGATTTTCAACAAAAAGTAAAACAAAATGAAATCTACTGAATCTGTCTACATTTAGATGTATTTTAAAATGACCTTTCCAAAGGAGAAATGCTCACAAGCCTACCAAACTAAGATAACCAGAAAAAAAAAAAAAATAAATAAAGGGAAAAAGGAACCAGCTAGTTGAGAACAAACCGTATCTTTCCTGGAACTCAGGAGTACTTTGTAGGAATTCCAACCCTGGATGAGTTGCCAAAAGTTCTCTAAGTACAGGTTTGAAGTCAACCTGTCATGAAGTTGGAAACCATTTTAAAAATTATGTAATTGAGGTAAGAACAGACCATATGCCATTACTATAAACAAATGCAATTTTAACAGCAATTTGACCAATTACCAAAATTTGAGTCAATCAAAATCATATACATAGAGATACTAAACTGTAATTGCATCATCATTATATTTATTTTTTTCTTTATTCTTTTTTGTTGCAATAAAAGAAAAATGGAATGGACAGAACATAATATATATATAAAGAAAAAAAAGTACCTGAGTGAGGTATTTGAGATCTGGTTGCTTTAAAATTTTAAATATTTGGGTTGCTATATCCATCGTCAACATGTTGCCATTGACCCAATAATCAACAAATGCATCCCTACAAACAAGTAAGAAAACCTAAGCAAAATGCAAGACATAGTTTAAGAAGGGCAATATATGCGAAGAACTTCTATAAGTTCTTGAAGAATTCAACAGTTAATCCTCTATCCATGCTTTCTTTTTCTAGCATGGCTTATTATATTCCACAAATAGTGCAAAGCAGCTCTCTAGCACCTAGATCCCCAAAAGCTTCAAATAAAGAAAGCACTTCAATATGAAATGGAATTTTGTAGTGAAAAATAGAAGCATCACTCAGAAATGAAGCTCTGGGTGTATTCCAACTAGTCAGAAGCTGATATTATGATCTTTTTTCTATACCCCATGACAACTAGACTCTCCCACTTCACCTAATGTACCTATACCTATGTTAACCTGACATGACTTTGGGCGTGGGTATGGGTATGTATGTTGGATTTGTTTAATAATTTTTTTTTTTTTTTTATGGACAGGCAAAAAAAAAAAAGTCAATTTTAGAAGCGCATGAAAAAGGGCACACCATATTACACACAATGCATACAGATAATGCCTACTAGGGAAGCATAAAATGAAAAGACAACAAAAAACAACCCTTCTATCCTTGTTCAGTACTCAACAAATCTACAAAGCCTATCATGGCAATAAGAGGATCATCTATATAAACTCTAAAACCCAAAAGATTAAACAAAAAGGGGATTTGATTGCTTGAACCCACAATTCTACGTCTTCAAATGACCTTCTATTACTTTTCTTCTATAAGTTCCAAAACAAACATAGGAGCAATGCTCTAAGGTTTCTTCTGCTTCTTCCCCACCAAAGAGCCATGTCAACTCAAAAGAGTTCCTCTTATGGAGGAGTGCATCACCCTTGCCACTTCAAACAGGAAAAAAAATTAGTGGCCACAGGATTCTTGCTATGGAGCAGTGAAGGAGCAAGCATTCAACCAATTCTTCCTTTTTAACATGTAACATTTATTTGGAAAACTCCATCCCCTCCTGAGTTGATCAAGAATTAAGATCCTTCCCCAAACGTTGAGATAAAGTGTTAAGATTCTTGTTTAATAATCCTACTTTGCTTCAAATCATGGTTCAAAGTCGTGGTATCACTTGCTAACTCGACAAGTCTCGAGGCATATCAATCTTAGTATCTCATATTGGTATTGGGCGATATGCACAATATATCAATTCAAAAAACTCTAGAAAACTAATGAAAATTTTAGAAAAATAATTATAATTAAATAGACTCAACAAATTAATAAATTAACATTTATAGCATTTAACATTATCTAAATTATTATAAAAGCTTGTGTTAGAATTAGTTTATGATAATGTTAAGAATTAACAAATTTTAAAACGCTATTATATTCAACTTTACACAAGTACCAATTTTTTATAATAGTATATCTTGAAAATAAAAAATAAAAATGATAAAAGGTAATTGGTAAAAATTACTATTTTGAAAATGAATTGATTTGAATTTTGTGAGTTATAACTCTAATAAGCTCAATCGGTCAAGTGATTCATTTTGAATTGAAACCAAGTTATTGTTAAACCACATGATACCAACATGGGTGTTGGACTTGTCACAACTATAACAAAGACTTGGCTTAAACATACCAGTATTGGATGATACTTTGAACCATGCTTCAAATATGATTGTTTTTACTTTGATTTATTTATTTTTTTAGTTTCAACTTCTTTAACAAATAATTCCAATTAGAAAAAAAAAAAATAATAATCTGTGAAGTGAGACTTTTACCAAAGAAAAAAAAAAAAAAAGTCAGACATGAGGAATATATACATATATATTTGCTTTTAACTGATTTCAAATCGATTATTCTTTTTTCCTCTTTTTCTATGTTGTATCCAATGTCCATATCCATTATAGAGACCTCTTTTTAGCAAAGTTCCCATATCCTAAGATTCATAGGTATGAAGGATCGGACAAGTAGACACATAACCTACACCTACACTCGAACCCATGCAACATAGCTAAATCCATAATAACACCGAATGCTAGGTGTTAAATTGCTCTTATCCCAACAATCATCAAAACATGAATTGAATGGAACCTACAGCAAAAAAGAAAAATCTAAGCCCTATTTAATTAACTGGTCCAAAAGCGTGAACAATTCTGCACCACCATAGCAAAAACAGAAGCTTGCTACAGAAATTCGAGCATTTTCTTAGTTTAAAATAAAACAATAAATTAGTAAGTTCTAACTAGTATGATGTAAAAAGAACACCTATTGTTGGACCAAAATGGTTTCTTAAATTGTATGACACCCATGACCAAAATTTTATGCTTCCAATGCACATTGGATTTGTCTAATCAATAGATAGTCATAACGTCAATTTGAGAATTTGACTCCAATAAGTCACACACAGCACTCAGAATGTAGTTACAACAAGGGGCACATTGAGTAAGTAATGAATTCTTCTAGAATTACAACATCAGTATGTCCTTCTACAAGGAATAATATACATCTTATTGAAATCCATGAAAGAGTAAGCTGCCCTGAATGATGTGAATTACTAACCAATATCCATATGAGACCCATGAATAGCTTAAATCTTAAGTGGTAACACCAAACATAAGGATATCTCCCTAAGCCTATCAAAGAAGAGGACAAACACACAGATTTCTCCTTAAGCTTACAAATAATATATATCATGGGGCATGTTTATTAGCCTTCAACATTATGCAAATCTTTAACATTGTATTGGGTAATCCATGTCAAATGACATGACCATGGAAGTGGCAAAACCTTTTGACTCCTACTTCTTCACAACTTCATAAAACATTTTTTTTATATAAGAAAACAGAGTGAGTCTATTAAAAAAGGGGACACATCCTATGTATACAGGAAGTATACTCAACAAAACAAAGAAAGAAAAATGAACAGGAAACGGCCAAAAAAACACAGCTACCCACAACTTTGTAAAACATTTAAATGGCAATAATCCCTACACTCATCAATGACAAATACATTTATCCTCAATAGCAAATGTGACCTAGCACTTTCCATTAGGATAATGGCAAAGTACCGGCTACATTGTTGGAAAATCAGCTTAGTACCATAGAACACTAATAATGCCTGTGAAAGTTTGTTATTTAGATAATCAAGATCCACTTCCAAGTTAGTATAAATCTTCTTCATGCTTAGGTTCTTCAGATTCCTCAGAATCCCTTTCAACCACAACATTTCAGATGAAGAGGAGAAATATGATGAGAGGGGTAGTAAGAAACATAAGAACTTCATTGTGGCTTGCCAATTTAATTTCTGCATCCACAACTATCCTTTTACTATTGGCAATGCCTTCAGAAACTCAGGAGAAAGCCTCTTTATGAACTCTTCAGCCAATGAGTAGCGCTCTTGAGCTGTATGTTAACTTGCAGCTAAACTAAGGAAATTTGATTCTTTCTATTCAGGTATTCACAACCAAGAAGAACTAAATTCTCTTTCAAATCGGTGCTAAAAGGGACCAGAGAGGTTAGAATGCTAACAGCACATATTATTCAATTCCTCGTACCAATGGTACATAACTTCATCAATCCTAGATCTAGAGATACAATAGAGAAAATCACATCTTCATTCAACAAAACATCTAATCCTAGACAAAATTGAATACTTATTCTATGACTCACATACTCCCTAGTACTGACCACAAAAACTGCAAGTGAAGTGGTTACCTGAAGTAGCTGGCAAAATACCATGAGTAAAAGAAAGTTTCATGTCATCTCAAGATCCAGTGGCAGCATAACATGTATATTTCACTTTTAATTAACAAAATCTATTTGTCCCTTTTATTCTATCCTCCACATATCTGTGTTCTACTGATATGTGAGATGATACTACCTTAAAATAAGTAAACAGAAAAAGATGAGAAAAAAAACATTCTTGAGATGTGCCTATCATCATCAAATGCTTCTAATTTATCCACTCATTTAGTAATTAGTTTAGCACCTTCATCAACAATAACCAATATAGGATCTTAACCATGCCTAGTAAAGGAACTTAGGGAACAGGAAACATCTGCTTTTAACTGTATTTGAATTAGAAGGAGCCACTGTAACTGTTTGCAAGGTGCTATAACTGAGATCAACTTCATTTTTTGATAGGAAACCACACATGAATATATTGATAAGATAAAAGTACATAAGGAGGATGAGAAATCCTCCCGCCAGAAATAAAACTAAACAACACAATAAAATAACATGACATTACACCGTCTCATTGGACCTACACACTGCTAGCCAATCTAGTTGTAAAACGTTAAGGGGAATGCCCTTAAACCCCATTGAGCAAAAAGCCCAAAACGAAGCGATGAAATGAATGGAGTCCCAAAGATTCTCTGAATTCCTAGCTTTGTCCTCAAATATCCTAGCATTCCTTTCCCGCCACACAACCCAAATTAAAGCTATGCACGCATTTTGCCACAAAACCAACCCTCTCTTGGATTTGCCAAAGCCTTTATAATTGATGAACATCATGTCTGAAATGCTTTTCGGAGATCAACTTCATTTCACTTAGAGGAGACACCATAATATCTATAATATCCATCATGGATATCTCTATATGTAATATCCATCCATGTATCCTTTCTTCCAATCAGATTTGGAATTTATTAAAATGTGTTCAGTAATTCTACTAGTTCTTTCCTAGGAAACTTAATAATCTTTATCAAACCCTTTATAGTAGAAACCTAACACAATTCATTATAAGAAACAACCACAAAAAAAATTTTATTAAGTGCATACTACAATGTGGGATTATGGTTAATGTTTGTGCAAACTGCAAAATAGCTTTACCTGCACATGGTAGAACGGTTTTGAACGTCTTGTATAGGCTTATAAGGCTCTCTTAAATGGCTTTATGAGTTTATTTATTCAAACCACTGATGACACTTTTCTTATATGAGCTACACCAAACAACAGAAATAAAAAAAGGACCATAACTCCACTCAAAGATCCTATGGGCTTCCTTCTGAATGCACCAAGCTGAACAGCTGGACTGAGCACCACACTTTCCTTCTCCTTTTGCAACCCACCACCTTGTTGAAATTTCCTTAAATGACCTTGGCATCACCTAAGCAAGTCCAAATCGACAGGCACCAAAACCCTCAAATTCCAATCAAATCCTATCCATCAACTCATAAACCAAGACAATAAAAAAATAAAATAAATAAAATGAAAAATCAACTAATACATTTCTACTCTAAAAATTATAACACTCTAATCGAGCACAAACATTAATGTGAAAAATAATTTGCCTTTGTAACTCAAAGAACAATAAAATGGCACTCCCCTACTAGCACCAAAAAGGATCAATGAATGGCTCATGCCATAGCTTGAATTCCAATCCATAGAGTAGGACAGGTTGCAAAAATATGCCCCATCCTGCGTCCTTTCTTGTCAAATTAGGAAAAGAAATCTGCCACATCAGCTTCTCTCTCTTTTCTGAAATGGAAATTCATGCACCAAATCTTTCATTGACATGCATACCATTTTACTGAAAATCTGTTTAAAAATTTTTGGAGTAAACCAGTAGCCCTTGCCCACAGTTTTGGTGTAAAATTAAATTTTAATCCAAAATTTTTCATCTTCAGATCAACAAACATTTGCTAATAATCCCAAAAAAAAATTAGCATATGTTAAAATATGTTTTAGAAAAAAATAAAAAAAAATCAGATGAACTTATCTACTTCAGAAGACATTTTCCAGTAAAACTATGCTAAAACCTTGTTAAAGAACCATTTCCAAGGGTTCCAATTGAAATACAAATTTTTATAAATTTATAAATGATATTTCACTAGAACCAAATTACTCTGTTCTAGTGAAAATAGGTGATTTTAGTAAAACTATTAAGCTTCAAAGGAGTATATTAGAAAACATTGTATATGAAGTTTGCTGGACAAAAGATGTTTGCATTTTTTGAGTTTCACCATAGCTTTGAATTAATGAATGATGTTCACCTACATCTTAATCTCATTATTTTAGATTTAATCTTAATTTAGAACTTGACATATCTAATTCTTTCGACACATTTTAGCATATTCCCCTAAAATTTTGGGATTAAGCCACCACTGCAAGATTATGGAAAGATGAAACTGACTACTGATCTCGGATGAAAATTTTTGGAGCAGAAATTGATTTTTACACTAAAACAGCAGGCAAGGACTGTGATTTTACTGCAAAAAAATTTCAAACAGAATTGTAATATGACCACATATGCCTGCATTTTTCTAGCAAAGTTTTTTAAAAGAAAAAAAAATGTGGGGCACAAGGGTTTACTTCAAATAAAAATTTAAGAAATGAAAAAAAAAAAAATGTCCCATATGGCATGCCATATAACTCAACTAGTCCTCCCTCTCAAAAAGAAACAAATAGAAGTATTTGACAAGAAAGACTCAACTCAACTCCAGTCAGGACACATTCTAATGAACCTTAAGTCTAGTGAATCCCCATTCCTCCAAAGGACCAACTACCAAAGCTTCTTCTGAGTCACAAGATTGAACAAAATTGGCAAAAAAACCTTAACATCAACCCAATGAGAACCAAGTCCTATCACCCACCATAATATAAATAAGACTATGATAAGCAAACCACCTTCCCCTGATCAGTTTCCATAAGCTCTTACCACAACCACTTCTCAGCCAACTATAAACCTCCAAAGCCAGTTCCCTTATAAGACCTTATCTGAACTTAATCGCTAGATCTTCTGCTTCTTTGGCCAAATGATTTTTCCTCCATGGATGGCTTCCCCCACCCAGGGCTAGCACCTGAAAACTTCTAATCTCAGGACCATGTGGCAGCTTGGAAGCACAGACCATCAACCATTTGACTCCCCCAACCCCTTCCTCTTCGTTCTTTTTTCTCCCCAAAACACGCACATGGAAAAAACAATAATAATAGTAATAAGGAAAACCAACCTTGTTTAAAATCCCTTCAACGCTTCTCTATTTTAAAACTGGCATAACAAGTGAAGACATAAAATAAACTGGAAGACTTGAGAGGACTATCTTAAGTAGTGTGAGCCTACCCCCTTCAAAAGTTGTTGGCTCTTCAAAAAAGGTAGCCTTCTCCAAAAAGATTCCATTACTGGATCTCAGAGCAACTTGGACTTAAAAAAAAAAAGCAACCAACAACATACCAAAGTAGGTGGATGGCAATAGCAACCACACATTGATGCCAACACATCCATATGCTCCTTTACAATCCCAATAGGAAGTTCACTTTTCTCAACATTAACCTTTAAACAGGAAAACAATTTCAAATAAAAGGAGGTGAAGCACCAAAGATACAAGTTCTCACTATTAGTCTTGGAAAGAATTAAAAATAAAATACAAATAGAGTATCATCAGGGGGGAAAAAGAATAGATGCAAATTTCTGTGCTCCAAACCTCTCTCCTCCCCACTTCAAAACCTTATATGAAACCTCCTCCTATTGCTCTAGCAATTAATGGCTAAATATAGTAAAACAAAGTTCCTTGCTTCAAACCTCTAGAGCTTTGGAAGAACCTAATAAAAAATAGAAAATCAACTAACAACTAGAATTTAAAGAAAGATATGCATCATTTAATCCACCCATTCCATTTCAGACAAAAGTCCATCCTTTCCATCACACAGAACAATAAATCTTAGTTCACAAAGCTCTTACATAACCAGTTTGCGGTTCCCCCCTACCTTGGAGCTCTCAAGGTTTGAGTCAATAAACTTACACTCAAAATAACAATATCTAGTAGCTCTGGAACGATTTTCCTGATAAGCCTTCCAAGCCCGTTAGCTAGGAACTTGATTAAGAACTTTTAGTTCCTCCCAAGTCCCCCTTTTTCAGAACCAGCAAAATAAGGATTCATTTAAACTTTGTTTGAAAGATTCAGAAGAATGGAAGTGCCCAAGGAATTCCAAAACATTCCCTTTGACCATTTCACAACTATTTTCCCAAAGCAACACGGCCAAATCATCAGGTCCAAGGGCTTTGTCACTCCCAAATCATGTAAAGCTAAAAGTACAACTACCAATCTCATCAATAAACTTAGAGCATACCCCATCAATCCAAATGTTCTAACCCTTGCATCCAAATACAAGAGCTAAATGAAACTCAGGGCTCCTAAGTTTATACCATCAACAATTTAGATCCATCAGCCTTCAGCGTCTTAATATGATTACCCGTTTTACAAGCATTAGCCAGTTTACAACTTGATATACCTATTGGTTCTATTCCCTTTGATAAGTCACAAAGCCTTAGATTTTTGCCACCTTCTTGTATCCTCAAAAGTTGCCAAATATTTATACTCCTCTAAAGCTTTAAATCTGCTCAGGGCCTCTTGCTTAGCACATGCACATCACCGAAGTCCCATTCATTCACTTCGTAAAGTCCTACTTTGGAACCTTCATCCTCTTAACTGAGACAAAGCAACCTTGCAATGAGTTAACTAATGAACCAACTCTTCACCAAAGACCCAAAACCCTTCTTTTTTAACCTGTTATCACCCTGACAAATCAAACAAACAGTTCTTTTCTCATACATTTAAGGCTTCCTAGAAATCAATGCACTCTTATTCACGACATTACCACTCAATTAAATGACCAAAACTCATGCAATTTCAACATCTTTAAAACCCTTAATCACATGAAATTTGAAACCTCACCTCATTTTTTTTAATCTTGCATAAGATCTATCTTTCCCCTTATGTCCCTGCAAGAAAGATGTCGAACCCTCTCTTTTGAAGTTGACATTGGATTAACTTCAAAAGAGAGGGTGATCATTGGTGAACAAACGACTCCTTCGCAAAAGTGAAGAGAAATCTATTGATCACGTCCTACATTGTGCCTCAATAAGGATACTATGACAGATTTATTCTTTTTATTCAATGTTGTTTGGGTCAGTCCTCCCTTCAACAGTTAGGGAGACTCTTTTTAATAGCATGGCTCTTTATTTTTTATATCAAAAACAAGAGATGTATATATTCATATTAATAAAAACATAAGAAGGGTGAGGAGCCCCCCCCCACAATTACAAAAAAACTTGATCATGATACGATTGATCTCCCATACTCTACAAGGAGTCTATATAAAAGGTTTGAACTACAAACACAACTCCTCTCAAGGATATCCAAACCCTTTTGATTTACACATCAAAATCCAATTGAGTTAGATAACACTAAGAGAAATGCCTTCAACAAGGCACGAGACCCAGAAAGAAGAATAAAAGTGAGTAAATCTCACAACCCCTCTATTGTTCTCCACTTATCCTCAAAAATTTTGACATTTCTCTCTTGCCACACAATCACAAGCAATGTGTGACAAGCTATTTGCCAAAGGGTCTTACCTCTATTGGAGCTCCCCAAACCCTTACATGAAATGATCATCATATTGCATCTATTCCTAGGTGGAATCCAATCCATCCAAACTTGATTGAATAGACAATAGCAAAAACCCAAAGTTATCGAACAATACAGAAAAAGATGATCAATAGACTCTCCACTCTCCTTACATAAGGGATTTGAAAGGTCTTCTCAACTATACCATGTCGTTGGTATTTACTTTCTTGTGTGTCACTAACTAAGCAAAGGATTTAACCTCGTATGGGACTTTAGATTACCATATAAATTTGGTTGGCGAGAAGAAAAAAAATTTAATGTATTAGACAAAGCCATGAAGAATGATTTCAGTGTAAATAATCCTAAAGAAGTTCATAATCATGCTCTCACATCTAAGGTGGATTAAGACAAGTGCACATGAGTGAAGGATGACATAAGTCTTTCAAGATCCTAAACTCTAAATCATCTATAAGGTTGCAATGGAAATTAAGATTCCAAAAAGACAAAAAAAAAAGTGGCCAAGGATGGTTGAAATGGTAAGATTTTTTACTTTTGACAACTCTACAAAGACATAAAATTGTAAACACAAGGATTGAGCGCCACAAATCCTCCTAAAAACAAATTCTTACTCATCACCCACCATAAAATGAGTGTAACTTGAAAAAACCTGTGCAATGGCCATCAAAGCACACCTATGTGACCATTTGACTATAATGTTGACATCCTATCCATCAGGATGTGTCCAATATATGCCCAAAATTAATCTGATGCCAAAGGCCAAAACTTTCCTTAGGGAACCTTTAAAGTCATTTCCCTAAAAGAGCTCAATTCCTCAAAGAGATCGACCCAAGTCCCAAACCTCCATACTCCTTAGGCTTACACACTAGATCACAACTAATGAAATGATCCATTGTTTACCCTTTCCAACTCCCAACCAGAGAAAGTCTCTTTGCAATTTCTCAATTTTAAACGCTACTAACACTGAAATCTTGAAAATAGACCAGAAATAGTTAAGGATGTGGGACAAGCATGTCTAAATTAGAGTAATTCTACCCCCTAGAGACATATAGGTCTCTTTCCCTCAATCCAGTCTCCTCAAGACTCTGTCAATCACTAGATCCCAAAACGCGACTATCTTTGGATTCCCCCTTAATGGAAGACCCAAGTAAGTTAAAGGCTAATATGAGACTTTGTATTCAAGCGTTGATGCAAATCTTGACTTGTGTTAACTCTAGATGGAGTGCTTTTGTCTAAATTGATCTTTAGCCTTCATAATTTCCCAAAAACCAAAAGGATTAGTCTAAGGTTTTGCAAATCTTCCATAAAAGCTCTAGAGAAAAAAATGGTATCATCTACAAATTGTAAATGGAATATCTAATCCTATCCCTATCCACTAGGAATCCCTCTAAAAGACCGCTCTCTATAACTCTTAGCATCATCCTACTTAATATGTTAGCTGCTAGAGTAAAAAGGAAAGGAGAAAGAGGAAAGAGGATTTCCTTGTCTGAACCCTTTGGTCACCTTGACCCATCCTTTGGCATTTCCACTAATGCCAAGGATTTTTTGTGGAAAGAAAATGTAAAAGATTTGAGAAACCGCATTTTTGTACATTTTTTGGACACTTTGGAAGGAAAAAGAATTGAAGAGCATTTGAAAGTGAGGAACAACCAATTCAATTGCTATAGTGTTCTTTCCTTAGGGGTTTAGTGTTATGGGTTAGAATGTGCACGAAAGAAGGCTCAATGCCTTTAATTGATTTTATAGATTGGGTGGGATCTGATTGAAAAAGGGAGTAGTGTTTTTTGTGCTTTCTAATTTCTCGCAAAGCTTTTTGATGCCCATCATGTCTATCTTATGTACCTTTGTGTATGGTTTCTTTATTGATATCTATAAAATCTTGTTGCTTACTTATCCCAAAAGAAAAATCAAAAGGCTAAAGGCAGTCTTGTGACATTTTGCCCAAATAAGGTGACTTATAAGCCTCATGATGAAACAAGGCTTTTTTTTTTTTATCAATAAGCAAAAGAATTGTATTACAATGAGGCACTAAAACAACGACCCATAGAATTACAGTATAGAGACACTCACCCCCTTGCAAAAGGACCCATAACAAGAAGGAAAAACAAAAAACCTTCTCTCTCATCGCAAACCCACCCAATCTACAAAATCTAATAAGGTCAAAGGACCATCTTTTATCCACAATTTGGCTTCCGACCAAAGTAAATACACAAAAGAAGCTTTCAGCTTTTGGATGTACAGCATGCTATCTTCAAAAGCAATTCTATTTTTTGCCTTCCAAATGACCCAAAACAAGCATAACGGTCCCACTTGCCACACCTCCTTCCTCTTCTTACCCACAAAAGAGCCCCTCCACCCTAAACAGGTTTCCTTTATCGAAAAAGGAAACACCCAAGATACTCCAAATAAAGAAAGGAGTAACATCCACACTTCCTTTGTTTTTTCACAATGAAGAAGGAGGTAATCAATCGACTCCTCAAACATTTGGCACAGAAAGCATTTATTAGTCAAAGCCCAACCCTTCTTTTGCAAACGGTCCAAGGTTAGACCTCTTCCCCACGAAGCTTCCCAAGCAAAGAAACTTAATCTGGGCTGCACACAAGAGTTCCAAATAATCTTCGAAGGGAAATAAGCAAGAGAAACCGGCTGCAATGCCCTATACAAAGACTTTACCGAAAAAACCACATCCTTTGAATCCATCCACCTCACCCTATCCTCCTTACCCACACTAACCTTCTTCCCATCCAAGCAACAAAACAACATTTCCACCTCTTCCAACTCCCAATCATTGAATGGTCTATTGAAACAAGGACTCCAACTTCCCCCCCTTTCCCCCGCGGCTGTCCAAACTTCATTTACCCAAGCCTCTTTGGAAGTCGCTAGAGCAAATAAGGAAGGGAAAGCCTCGCACAAAGGGGTGTTTCCACACCACTTATCTTTCCAAAACCTCACCTTCTTTCCATCACCCACCACAAAGTCAAAAGAAGGGGTTACTGAATGTCCCATCTTATTGTTTTCCCCAACCCGACTCCATAGGCCTCCCTAGCCTCACAAGAGCTCCACCCTCCTCTTTCCTCCCCGTATTTCCTTCTAATCACTTAAGCAAACAAATAAAAATCTCAAAAAATCAGAAAAATAATAATAAAATCACATAACAATTAAATGATAAAAAAACCATACAATTCATAATAACCAAACTTGAGATAATTTTGGCTATTGAAGGACATGAGTTAACCCTCAAGGAATGTTGAGTCACCTTATATTGTATGATCTTATGCAGTACCATATTGACATATAGATCTTTTTAGTATATTGGAGAGGGTTAAATGATGATTTAGTTTCTTCTTTAAGGAGATGAGTTACCACTCCTGGAATGTTGAGACCATTATATTGTCTAATCTCATGTGGATATTGATGTATAGGTCTTTTAGTATATCGGAGAAGGTTTTTAATCATCTATTTATTTTGATCAAATTTTGTAAATTTGGGAAGGATTCCTCATCCTTCACATATGCCTCTTAACCATATCAATGCATATTTTGTTTGTGATAAATAATAATAATAATAATTAAAATATTTGTCATTGTTATTAGTTTCTTATTTAATTCTCTCTTCTAAAATCCAACACTCCCTCATGACTAAATCAAATAAGCTTCGGCACCATCACTATTACTAGTAGGATCCTCCAAGTAATCATAATATCATCCAATTATTTTTTTATCCTCCCCATCATTTTTTTAATAGGCAAATAAAGTGAGTATAGTGTAAAGGAAGCACCCAAAAGAGCACATCAAAGTACATAAGACATATACAACAAACATCAAAATGCACATCTAAAAACAAGAGGGACTACAAAATATTACTCCCTCTCTGAGTAAGAACCCAACCAATCAACAAAATCAATTAAAGGCATTGGACATTCATCTAAATATGATTTCACCCATTCTAAATATGGATTTTTTTTTTATCAGACACAAAAGACGTATTAATTATGGATAAAAATTCCATGAGAAGGATGAGGAGTCCTCCCCACAATTACAAAAAACTCAATGAAAATACGAGTATACTCCTTTACTATACAAGGAGACCTATACAACCTGGTTTAGTCCATATACAAAAAAACTTATAGATTAATTAATGAGAAGGAGATAACCTTGGCAAAAAGGTGTAGCTTGTGTATGATGTGTTAGGAGACAACTAACACATTCTAACTCAATGTGATAAAACTCATCTATTGTAGGATCTTCTATTCTATATTATTAGGGTTCATTGGATTCTTCCAAAGGCAATATGGGGCTTCTATTAAGTTGGCAAGTGAGAGGTTTCAACAAGTGGTGGAGAAGTCCCTATTTCAGGCTATGCCTTTTGTTACCCATTGTATACATCATGTGTACCTTGGTTATAGTTTCTTTGACATCATCAACATATTTATTTTGCTTACTTTTTGAAAAAGAAAAAGGTATTGGAGAAGGGATTGGAGGTTAGCTCCTATTTGCTTGTTTTCATGCTTAAGGAAAAAACGAAATGATAAAGTTTTTAACTAGGTGTTTTTATCAAAGACTGAAAGAATCCTTCCTTAATAGTCTTATGGAATGGGCTAGAGTCTTCTAGGGTTGGGAATGCATTGATGGCTTAAGATAGAGGGGCTTTAGACCTTGTACTTTTTCTTTTCCTGTTTTCTCTTGGTACTATGTGTCTACTTCCAATGAACACAGGTTGCACCCTCCTTTTTCCTTCATGCTTTATACACACACTTCTTGCCTTTAAATATAATATAAATAAACACAACCAAAAGCAATGCTGAAATTTTCTTGGTTCAAACTTCATAACGCTCATGGATTTACTTTTGTTTCTTCTTTTTTCTTAATAAGGAATTCTCATCCTTCCTTTCAATTCTACTACCCTTGATCTCTCCTCCACAATTCCTTACCAAGAAAAGTGAAAACAAAAGAAGAAATGCATACCTAGTAACAATCCCAGTGAAATTAACATCAATCCTTCTGAAAAGAGTAGTGGAGAGGAATGTAGGCAACTTGCAAATATCCTTAGCAACTGATCTAAATTCTGACATATGAAAGAAACAATTAACAAATCAGTTGCAGAAATTTGTATCTATAACATGATAAGAAATACAGTTGCATGCAAAAATAACATACAAGGATAATTCATTTATATCTCACCATGTATTTGCAGTCCATCCAAGTGATCATAGAAAACTTGATTGATCCTAAACAAACATTGTTCCTTTAGTTCATTTGGAGGTGGGCGGCCATTTTGAAAGTAAAACTGCAAGCGTCGAAAGTATACTCATTAAATACCATTAAATATGATACCAGTGTAAATAATTCTAGCAGTTTTTTTTTCCTTCCAAGAAAAAAAAAAAAAAAGGAATCCCAAATAGAAAAGGAGAAGGCAATTTGTACCATTACCACTACTTACCTAGTAATGTGAAGGGGATGTGCATGGAATAAATGCACTATATTCTTATCACCATTTCTACTATCAATCACCCTATATTCTTATCAACTTTTCTACTATCAATCACCATTTGGGATGTTAGTGGCTGGTATTAGTGGTGGTGAACATGGTCATGCAAATGGTATCATCTAAAAGAAAAACTAGCAAAATAGTGTCACCAAATATTAACAGATAATCATTAGATCTTTGTCGAACCTGAGGTATCAATTCTCTAACAGGCTCACTAGCTAATTTCAGAGGAGAACTTAAATTAGAAGGGCCAATCCTCGGCTTCATAACACGAGGAGAACCAGATATACTTCTTGGTGACAGTGGAGGTGCACTGCCAGCAGGAAACATGGAAGGTAATGAGTTGCTTGCAGCAGCATTTGTCGAAGAAGAATTTCCAGGGACATTCAAGGGAACACCTGCCTTTGCATCATTCAGCAATGAAGTCACCTGCAGTCATAGGAACAGAGAAACATTCTCAAATAGGATGTATAAGAAATATTAGCTTACAAAAAGGTAGTACAAGATATCCAGAACCAAAATGCCAAAAAAAAAATGAATAAGAATATAATCATTATCTAATTCAAAATTTTGAACTCAGGCCATCAGACCAGTCATTAATGTTTTAACCTAACAAATGGCAAGGTCATAGTTCCTCTAAATTTTCAGACAAGAAATGACCAATGATTAGATTATATAGATTGCATAAAAGAATATAAACTGCATGTCCATTTGAAGTAACAAAAAAGTACAATTCAAAAAGGCTTCTTTTTTTGGGTAAATCAGGACTACAATTCAACAATATGTCCTGAGTAGAACCGTATCTGAACTATCCCATGTATACCTATCACCTTCCAACCTTGACATGAGGGTTTGGTCTTTGACCTCATCAGGCTTGTTCTCAGTTTGGACTTTCTTTACAGCCTTTTCACATTGATCCTCCTCCCTTCCTTTTGATCCAACTAATTTCATTTGGAAGTCTAAAGCCCCCTCTAGAGTAAACACTTTGGCACAGTTTGTGGCTTGTAAACAGGTTAACACCAATGATATGCTCCAAAAGCAGGGGCCACTCAAAGCTCTTAATCTAGAGTGATGCATCATGCGCAAGAACAGCGATGAATATGTTTATCATCTTATTCTTCATTACCAAATAGTTTTGGCCTTATTGCATAGAATATTCAACCTTGCAGGGATAGATTGGGTACCACTGTGTTTTTTTTTTTTTGTTTGTTTGTTTTTTTAATGAGATCTTATTCATTTTCTTATGGTACCACTGTGTTGATGGTACAGATGATGACTATTTTCTTTAAAGGCTTTGGGAATCATGAAATGCAAGCCTCAGTTTGATTTTGTTAATATGGCGAAAAAAAAATGCGAGGACTTTTGAGAATGCTAGAAGCACAACAAATGCTTCAGGACTTATTTTACTTTTCCTCCTCACTTTGGGCATCTACTAGCAAGGCCTTCACAAGCACCCCCTTGAGTCTTACATTACTATATCGGTGTCTTGTATGCAAGTTAAGGAGGTTGATCAAGAAGACCTCACAAGTATGGTCAATGCCAAGTGAAGGAGTTGTTAGTGCACCTTAATGGATGTTCTTTGGACACCCTAGGGCAAATTGGGATGGGTTAAGTGATTAGAGATCACTAAAGTTCAGTAATCAAAGCATATTCAATCCTATAAAAAAAAAAGGCATATTCTGAACCTGCAGGTGATGGTTTTGCCACTGAAGCTAAGGTTATAGCACTTTTAGAGTGTCTTGTGCTAGCAAAAGCTTTAGGCTTGTCTAACTTTGTGGTGGAGGGTAATTCTACCGCACAAGTATGGTCAATTTCAAGTGAAGGCACTGTTAGTGCACCTTGATGGATGTTCTTTGGACACCCTAAGGCAAATTGGGATAGGTTTAAGTGATTAGAGATCACTAAGGTTTCGTTGATAGCCGAGTTGTGGGGTGGTTTCGTTGGGGGGACTCAGTGACAAGGGACAACAAGGCCTTGACACTAGAAGAGGGAGTTAGGGGTGGTCAATGTGGCCCCTTCTCTATTATCTTGAAGGATGGGTCAACGGTGAAACTTCTTTCAAATTATGGTGCCACCAAAAGTGATACTTCGGTTGGAGAGGTGGAAACGCAGTTAGCTTGAGGCAAGGGATGTGACTCGTTGGGGGATCCTGCCTCTTTGCATGGTAGTTTCAGTAAGCTTGTATCCTTCAGCAAATTTTTGGGCTTTTGAGATGGTTTTGAAGAGGAAATTCTGGCCCTTTTGAAAAAAAATGGAATTCAAAAAAAGGGGAAGTCCATGGGAAAGGAGTCAACAAAGTCTAGTACAGGTGTCTCCAAATTTGAGAGGGAACTAAAGACATTAGAGTGCTCTGTTTCTTTTAAGCTAACTCATTAGGTGGGAGACGATGAGACAAAATTTCCACGGTTTTAACCAGAGTGTGTCAACGAAGCTCCACATTTTTTCCTAGAATGAAGAGGGATTAATGAGGAGGATAAGTGCAAAGACATAAAGTCTATGATTCGTTCACATTCGGCCAATCTGGTTTGTCTCCAAGAAACAAAGGCTCAATAGATGTCCCCCTTTCTAGTAAGAAGGTGCTTAGAATGGGGGTTTGTGGACGCTAGGGGTCAATCAGGGGGAATCTTGGTTTTCTAGGACAATCGGGTGTTGGAGCTCATTGAGATGGAGCTAGGCACCTTTTCAATTTCGTGTCGCTTCAAAAACTACGAGGATAATTTCATTTGGATGTTTATGGGGGCTTATGGTCCCGTTTTAGCTGGGGGGAGAGAAGAGTTTTCGAATGAGTTGGGTGCAATTAGAGGTCTTTGAAATGATCCTTGGTGTGTGGGAGAGGACTTTAATGTAGTAAGATTCCCAAAGGAAAGGAGGGATTGTCATAGATTGTCAACTTCTATGAGGCGATTTTCTAAGGTTATCGAGGAGTTGAGTCTCAAAGACCTTCCTTTATCTGGTGGGTTGTTTACTTGGCGTGGAGGGCTAAATAACAAGTCAACTTCTAGGTTGGATCGATTTCTTGTTTCTAGTGAGTGAGAATCTATTCAATGGCTTGTTCCAGAGTGCCCTCCCAAATCCAACCTCCAATCATTTGCCAATCTTGCTTGATGATGGAGGGATAAAGAAAGGTAAGACTCCCTTCATATTTGAAAATATGTGGTTAAAGGTGGAAGGCTTCAAAGATCTTGTCAGAAATTGGTGGGAAAGGTATAGTGTTCTAGGGTCTTTTAGTCACATATTGGCAGTTAAGCTTAAAGCCTTGAAACAATACCTAAAAGTCTAGAATAAAGAGGTTTTTGATAATGTTTCCTCTAAGAAACTTGAGGCCTTGGCTCAATTAGGGAGTGTGAGATGAAATGGAAAGGGAGAGGGCCCTTTCATTGGAGGAAAATGAGATCAAAAGGGTGATGGTGGATGAGTT
Organism: Vitis riparia; assembly: GCF_004353265.1. NCBI lineage: Eukaryota > Viridiplantae > Streptophyta > Magnoliopsida > Vitales > Vitaceae > Vitis > Vitis riparia. Next base: position 17,225,141 of record NC_048444.1, read on the forward strand.
TAAAAAATGGGCATAGATGGAGGAAATCTCTTAAAGAAGTCAAGAGAGTTATGGCTAAAAGAAAGGGATAAAAATACTAATTTTTTCCCAAAATGGCTAATGCTCAAAAAATGAGGAATTTTTTAGCCAAGTTAAGGGTACATGGCGAATTGGTAAGATGGGGAGGACAACATTAAAGAAAGGGTGACAAATGCTTTTCAAAGAGTTCTTTTTGAGGCGGGGGAGTGAAGGTCGAGTATTCATGGGATGGAGTTTGGTTCCTTGTCTCTTGATGCCTCAGAAGCCTTGGAGATCCCTTTCTCCAAAGAGGAGATCCTTGCAACTTTATCTAGCCTGAGTAGGGATAAGGCCTCTAGTTCAAATGGTTTTTTTGGGCTTTTTGGCAATATCGTTGGGACATTGTGAAGAACAAGATAATGGGGTCTTTTGATGAATTATATGCCTTAGGATCTTTTAAAAGGAGTTTAAATATTACTTTTTTAGTTTTGGTGCCAAAGAAAGGGGGGAGAGGGTAGAAGATTTAAAGGACTAGACCTATTAAGCTTGGTTAGAGATTTATACAAGCTTCTAGCTAAGGTTTTAGCAAACAGACTTAAAAAGGTGGTGGAGACCTTAGTCTCAAATTTTCAGCATGCTTTTGTGGAAGAGAGACAAATATTGGATGTCATCTTGATAGCAAATGAGACCATTGATTCCAAAGTTAAAGATAATTTGTGAGGCATCATTTGCAAGTTGGATATCGAAAAGGCCTATGACCATGTGAATTGGAGTTTTATTCTTGAAGTTCTGGAAAAAATGAGGTTTGGCTCCAAGTGGATTGGATGGATCATCTCTACAACTCGCTTTTCCGTATTGGTGAATGGTTCTCCTTTTGGCTTTTTCTAAAGCTCTAGGGATTAGAGACAAGGAGACCCTTCATCCGCTTAATTGTTCATTTTAGCGATGGAAACTCTCTCCCGCTTGCTTTCTAGGGTAAAGGAAGGTTGTTTTATTGACAAATTCCTAGTTAGTGAACGTCATGATGCTAGAGTGGAGGTCTCCAATTTATTATTTGCAAATGACAACCTAATTCTTTGTGATGCTAGTAAGGAGAATCTAGAGAACCCGAGTTGGGTCTTTATGTGGTTTAAGGCGTGTTCAGGGCTAAAGATTAATCTGGAGAAAAGTGAGTTGATTCCTGTTGGGGTTGTCCCTGATTTGGAGGAGCTTGAAAGCTTTAGGTAGGTCTCCCTTTGGGAGCTTCTTACAAGTCCTCTAAGGTTTGGGAAGGGGTGGAAAAGCGTTTCCAGAAAAGGCTTGTCTTGTGGAAGAGACAGTATTTTTCAAAAGGGGGAAGACACACTCTAATTAAGAGCACCATATCCAACTTGTCGATTACACCATGTCCCTTTTTGTCATCCCTAAGAGCGTAGGAGCTAGATTGGAAAAGATCTAAAAGGACTTCCTTTGGGGAGGGGGGCTTTGGTTAACAAGCCCCACCTAGTGAATTGGTATGTTGTCTACTTGGATAAACAAAAAAAGAGCTTGGATTTCAGAAATCTTTTGACCTATAACAAGGCTCTTCTAGAAAAATGGTCTTGGAGATTTGTGACTAAAAAAAATCCTCTTTGGAAGCTAGTGATTGTGGGAAAGCACAAGCAAGATGATGGGGGTTAGTGTACGAAAGAGGTGATAGAGAGTTATGGCGTGAGGGTTTGGAAGGCAATCAGAAATGGGTGAGAGGCATTCAAAGATAAGACTAGTTTTGGAGGCCATATCTAGGGCATTCAAAGAAATGGGTGATAGAGAGTTATCTGGGCCTGCCCCTTGGAGCCCATCACAAGGCCATATCTATGTGGGATGGGGTGGAAGAAAGAATGAGGAGAAGATTAGCCCTTTGGAAAGGACAATACATTTCTAAGGGCGGGAGAATCACCCTCATCAAGAGCACCTTGGCCAGCATTCCTATTTATCAATTGTCCCTTTTCCGAATGCCCAAGTTAGTAGCGAAAAGGCTTGAAAAGTTACAAAGAAACTTTTTTTGGGGAGGGGGGAGAATGGAAAGGAAAATACACCTAATCAATTGGGAGGTGGTGTGCACTCAAAAGGAGAATGGTGGGCTTGGTATAGGGAAGATTGATCTCCTTAACAAAGCCTTATTGAGTAAGTGGATTTGGAGGTTTGCCTTTGAAGAGGACATTCTTTGGAAGAAAGTGATTGGGGTGAAATATGGTCAAGAAGGCCTTGGTTGGCGGACAAATGAAGCTCGCGGGGCGTTTGGAGTAGGGGTTTGGAAGGAGATTTTGAAGGAGGCAAATTGGTGTTGGGATAACATAAGGTTTAAGGTGGGCAAGGGGACTAAGGTAAAATTTTGGACTGATCACTGGTGTGGTGATGAGGCGCTGTCCAGAATTTTCCCTCAGTTATTTGCTTTGGTGGTGCATAAAAATGCAACAATCAACGAGGTTTGGGGCTCTAGCCTTGGTCAAGGGGGTTGGAATCTCAGATTTGCTAGGGATTCAAATGATTGGGAGCTGGATTTAATAGGAGCTTTGTTTAACATGCTGAGGGACGTCAAGATCTCTCAAGAAGAGGACTCGGTGGTTTGGAGAGGTGGAGGTCAAGGTATTTTTGGAGTCAGACATGCTTACAATCTGTTGGCTGCTCCTAATACCCTCGCCTTCCCGGTTAGATGCATTTGGGTGGACAAGGTCCCTACTAAAGCTGCCTTTTTTGCTTGGGAAGCTACATGGGGGAAGATCCTTGCTTTGGATAGGCTCCAAAGACGAGGGTGGCAGCTTCCTAATTGCTGTTTTTTGTGTGGTTGTGAAGAGGAAAATGTAAATCACATTCTTTACACTGTACAGTGGCTAGGGTTCTTTGGGATATTATCCTTGCTTTGTTTGGGGTTCATTGGGTGTTCCCAGAGACGGTCATAGAGGTGTTACTTAGTTGGAGGGGGCTCCTTTGTGGGGAAAAAGAGGAAAAAAATCTGGAATTCCATACCGGTGTGTATTTTTTGGACGGTTTGGAAAGAGAGAAATAGATTAACCTTTAGGGGGGCTCTTTAGACATACAGAAACTCAAAAATTATTTTGTTTGTAATTTGTGGAGTTGGGCTAGAGTGTACATGGGAGAGGAGTCCTCTTCGCTTTTAATCTTTTTGGAGTGGCTAGCGGCTACTTAAGGGCCATTGAGGCTGCTTGCTTCTATTGTTTTTTAGGGTGTGGCTGCGTTTGTATACTCCCTGTATGCCTTATGGCAGTTTGCCCTTTAATACAATTTGTGCTTACTTATCAAAAAAAAAGATAAGACTAGTTTTAAGGTTAGTTTTGAGGATAGGGTGAAATTTTGGAAGGATAAGTAGTGCGAGGATACACCTTTGAGGGATTCGTTCTCGAATCTTTATTACATAGCCTCTTCAAAAGATGTTTGGGTGGTTGATGCCTAGGAAGGAGACAGTTCGGGCCATAGGTTCCTTAAATAACTAAATGATTAGGAGTTGGAAGAAGCTAAAGTCTTTTTTGGGAGGTTGCATGATTTTTCTATCATTTCAGGTAATGATGACAGTTTGGTGTGGTTGGAGACAAAGAATAGTGACTTTTAGTTAAGTTTTTCTACTCCTCCTTGGCAAGTAGGAGAGTGGAGCCTTTCTCTCATAGTACAATTTGAAACTCTTGGGCTCATATAAGAGCTAGCTTTTTTGCTTAGGAAGCAGCTTGGGCTAAGATATTGACTCAAGATTAGCTCAAAAAGAGGGTTGGAGGATGCCTAATAAACGCAATTTGTACAAGACTGTAGCAGAAACAAGGGATCATATCCTCCATATTCCAAAAACACATATTTTGTGGAACATTTTTGCTCTTTTCAATATACAGCAAGTGATGTAGGGCTTCTCAAAGTGTCTCTTCCTCTCGCTATGGATGGTGGGTTAGAAAAGTGGAGCGGGACGAAGCTTTTGGCAAGGCAATGGAGAAAGGCAGTTGGAGTCCTTTTTTATGACCTCTTTTCTTACATTCACCGATGAGGCCCTATTAGCGGAAGCATCTAGAAAAGAAGATCATCAAGTTTCGATTCTCAATTTAGGACAATCTCTAGCTTTTTGTCGATGGCCTAAGGTGTTGCGACCATGATTCTCTACTGGTTCGCACCTCTTTGAGCTTAGAGAAGAAAGCACCTTCCGTCAACGCTGCTAAGTTTGTCTCCAATAAGTTCCCAACTGCAATTGGTCTATTGGGAGGGGGGTCTTCTTCTTCGACCATCTTCCATGCCCTGCCTTGTTAAGGAGCTTCAAACTTTAGAATGCTTGATCAACTACTGCAATACAAATAGAAAAGAGAGGAGTCGGAGTAATGGGGGGAGATGATTTGTCTTGTGTGTTGGGATTAAAATTTCCTAGGGGGCAAAGGTGATGGCTTCAGGAAAGGCAAGGAAGAGGGGTTGTGGTCATTTCTCGTAAGGGTTTGCTTTGTATGGGGTTTTTGTGTTGCTAGCTTTAGGGTGAAGCCTATACTATGGGGGCGGATTTTTTGTTTCTCTTTCCTTTTACTATGGGGGGCTTGCTTGTATTTTCTCTTTCCTTTTGCTTGTATTAGGTATACTTCGTGTGTACTTTGTGCACCTTTTCCTAACGCTTTTAATATATTTGCTTTATTTACCTATAAAAAAAAGGGGGCGGCAGGTGATGCACTCTTCAATGAGAGGGATGCTCTTGAGTTGAGGGTGGCTCCTTTGTTGGCAATAGAAGGAAAAAGGCTTGGAAAGTGGCTCCTTTATGCCTTTTTTGGTCCATTTTGAGGGAGAGAAATAGAAGAACCTTTGAGAATTGCGAAAGCTTGGACCAAACAATTAAAAGTTCGTTTTGTATCTTTTTTGGGATTGGGTTAAATTGTACATTAGGGATGGTTCAATGTCATTGATCGATTTTGTGGATTGGTTAGGTTCTTCATAAGGTACAGTTGCTTGTTTGTGTATTCGCACCTTCTAGTTTTTGTTGCTTTTTATGCATCATGTATACCTTTTAATTTTAATACAATCTTCATTTACCTATCAAAAAAAAAAAAAAAGAACACTAAGGTTCAATGGTCAAAGCATATTCTAAACCTGTAGGTGATGATTTTGCCATTGAGGCTAAGGTTATAGTGCTATTCAAGCATCTTGTGCTAGCAAAAGCTTTAGGCTTGTCTAACTTTGTGGTGGAGGGTGATTCTACTGTTGTCATCTCATGGGTGGCTTAAAAGAAAAGACGTTCATGGAGACTTGATAAGTAGCTGCACCAAATATTCAATATATTTACTGGTTGGGATGGTCCATTCGATGGGCTCCTTGCTTAGCTAATCAGGTAGCAAATGGGCTAGTTAAAAGAGGAGTAAAGCAGTTGGTATCTTTTGTTGCAGATTATGTGCCTCCTTGAACCTACTTAATGTTTGTTTAAGTTTGCTTCACTTTATGTAACTTTCCTCTATTGTTCAGCTGTATAGTATAGCTCCTGGTAAAGTCCATTCATTCCCTTGCCTTGATCTAAGTTTGTAACTATGGAAGGATGTCTGATCCTTCTTGATTTTTTTAATTAATATAAAAGACCTATTGGATTTCTGATCCAAAAAAACAAATATCTCAATTCACAATTTGGATAATTTCAAAGAATTTGCAAAATTCTTCAGCAATCCCATTAACCAATATAAAATAACTAGAATATATTGTTAGAAAACAAGGCAATGTACTCTCCCCATTAAACATGCTTCAAGAAGCAAATCACATGGCAATGTTGCAGTCTGAATACACCATCTTGTTGTACCAAGACATCAATCAAGTCAAGATTTTTTTTTTCTTGTTTTGGATATGCATAAGGAATATATAGATATAGATATTGATATAAACACACACACACACACACGCACATTGAATTAAGGGGTGATACAACAGGTATACAACAAAAGCACACCAAATTATACAAGGACACATACAAGGTTCCCATGCCTAATATGAACCTAACCAATCAACAAAATCTAGCAGACATACATGTCTCTCCTATAGATAGATATATAGATATATATACACACACACACACACACACATTGAATTAAGGGGTGATACAACAGGTATACAACAAGAGCACACCAAATTATACAAGGACACATGCAAGGTTCCCATACCTAATATGAATCTAACCAATCAACAAAATCTAGCATAGACATACATGTCTCTCCTATACAATGCCTAAGACCATCCAAAAAAACTGCGCATGAAAAATGATTTGAGTGATTGTTCCAAAAATTCCACATTGTCAAAGGTGCTCCAATTTCTCTCTAGTCAAATTTTCCCAAACATGAACAAAGGGGCAGCCAACCACACTTTTTACACCACTTTCCAACAAAGAGGCCATTCTAGCTCAACAATATTGGTCTTATAGAAGAGCTAGTCACCCAATTAATCCCAAATAAATAAAAACTTACTTGCCACAAGATTCCTACTGATGCACAATACAAAAGAATGTGGTCAATAAATTCTTCTACACTCTTAAGACTAAATAATAAAGCCTAAAAAGACTCAATGATGATTCACCATGCCACCTATCTAACCAAAACCATTGTCTCCTCTCATCCCCCACAATAAATTTTTTTTTTTGGATAGATAAAGAAAATATGTATATAAAGAAAAGAGGAGACACCAAAAACAGTGCCCTCAAAGTATACAGGAAGTAAACAAAAGAAGCTAAAAGGCTCAAACCAGAGGGGGAGGGATAGAAACAAAAAACATCACATGCCCTTACTCAGAGCCTAACCAATCAATGAAACTTACAAGCAAAAAAGGGCTCAAATCTATAGACACCCTAATCCAAGACCAAAGGAGAATTTTTCAATCTTTGGAGTGAAAGCTCCTCATTACCAAACACTAACATATTCCTTTCCTTCCATATTATCCAAAATATACATAAAGGGACCATTTGTCACGCCTTTTTACGAGCTTTACCCACAAATGACTCATGTCATCCAAGAAGAGTTTCCTTCACTGAACAAGAAAGAATCCAAGACACACCAAAGAGGGAGAAAAACAAATTCCAAAGAACCCGAGTCTTTGCACAATGAAGAAGACGGTGATCCACCGTCTCTACTTCAAAGAGGCCAAAAAAACACCTATTTTCCAAAAAGTGCCCCCTCCTTTGAAGTTGGTCCAAAGTGAAGACTTTCCCCTAAGAAGCCTCCCAAGCAAAGAAAGCCACCTTAGAAGGCACGCTCTCTCTTCAAATACTACCAATAGGGAACAAAGGAGAATCTCCAGGCTCCGAGATAGAATACAGAGACTTGACCGAAAAGGTCCCACACATTGAAGTTGTCCAAATCACTCTATCTTCCACATCCTTGTGCACCCTAAAAGCTTGGATCTTTTGTAGAAAACGCTCCACCAACTCTACCTCCCAATTATTAAAGGCCCTTGAGAAAAGAGGGGTCCATCCACCCCCATCACCATCAAGGTTCCAAACATCCGCTACCCAAGCTTCCTTAGACGAAGAAATAGTAAATAAGGAAGGAAATGACTCACAAAGTGGCTCATCTTCACACCACTTGTCCATTCAGAATCACACTCTCTGCCCATTACCCACTTGGTAAGCCAACCTACCACTCAAATAATTTCACTCTTTCCTAATTGCTTTCCACAATCCCACACCATACCTCTCACTCGCTTCACGGGAGCGCCACCCCCCATCCTCTTCACCATACTTGTAACTAATGACTTGCTTCCAAAAGGCCTCTCTTTCATTGGCAAACCGCCAATTCCACTTGCTTAAGAGAGCTATATTCATCATAAAGAGATTTCTCACACCCAAACCACCTTTCCTTTTCTCCAAGCAAACCGTGTTCCACCTAACAAGATGCGTTTCTGCACAAGAGCTCCACCACCCCAAAAAAAATCCCTCTGAATCTTCTCCAATCTCAACCTCACTTGTCTTGGCATGCAAAAAAGGGACATGAAATAAATAGGCATGCCACTCAAAGTGTTTCGAATTAGAGTGAGTCTCCCTCCTTTTGAGATATACTATCTCTTCCACATTGCTAGCCTTTTTCGAAATCTCTCTTCAACGCCATCCCACACCGCCACTGATTTGAAGGGGGCCCCCAAAGGAAGACCCAAATAGCAAGAAGGGAGACCACCCACTTTACACCCCAACTCCAAGGCCAAGTCCTCTATATTATGCACCCCGCCCACAAGAATTAACTCACTTTTCTCAAGATTGATTCTCAAACTTTAGCAAGCCTCAAACCACATGAGAAGTCAGCTTAGATAAGTCATCTGGTCTTGAGATGTCTCACAAAACACCAAAGTATCATCACCAAATATCAAGTGCGAGATCAAAATCCCCTCACCACTCTTACCTCTCACCCTCCAACCAGATAAGTAGCCCCCACTAATAGCCCTCCTCAATAGACAACTAAACACCCCCATGGCTATCACGAGCAAATAAGGGGAGAGGGGATCTCCTTGTCTCAATCCCATCGAACTTTGGAAAAAACCAGAAGGAGATCCATTAACTAAAACAAAAAATTTCACAATAGAGATGCACCATTCTATCCATTTCTCCTCAAAGCCCATCTTTCTAAGCACTGCAAACAAGAACTTCCATTTCACATGATCATACGCCTTCTCCATATCCAACTTGCACAACACACCACCTTCATTGCTTTTCAACCTTGAGTCCACGACCTCATTTGCAATCAAAACTACGTCTACAATCTGTCTACCCTCCACAAAGGCATTTTGGGACTCCAAAATCACTTTGCCCATTACCTTTTTAAGTTTATTAGCCAACACCTTGGCCAGCAACTTATAAAGGTTGCCCACAAGACTAATCCGCCTAAAATCTTTTAGGTCTTCTGCACCTCACTTCTTAGGGACAAGAACCAAGAAAGTAGCATTCAAAAACTTTACAATGCCCTTGTAGAATTACCTAATTCAGTATCAACCCTAGCTTTCTTATAGCTCACTGTCCACTCCAACTTCTTGAGTTCCCTAATAGATTTTGAAGATAGTGATTTCGTCTCTCTAGAGGCCCCATCCTACCCCTTTTGATCAATTCTCCCCTTCGTCCTCCTCAAAAGACACAAAATTTCCTCTTCAAAACCTTCCGTCGGCATACCAAGGCATCAACTGAACTTTGCAAGACAGCTAGAGTTCCACCCATTGTCCACCCTTTGAGATTTTATCACTGACTTTATTATCTTCCTTTTATCTCTATCATTTGCCTCTCTCACATTCCAGAATAATATTCCTATCTTCATTTGCATACGAACACAGAAGCCCCTGTAGAATTACCTAATTCGGTATCAACCCTAGCTTTTTTATAGCTCACCGTCCACTCTAACTTCTTAAGTTCCCTAATAGATTTTGAAGATAGTGATTTTGTCTTTCTAGAGACCCCATCCTGCCCCTTTTGATCAATTCTCCCCTTCATCCTTCTCAAAAGATACCAAATTTCCTCTTCAAAACCTTCCGTCAGAATACCAAGGCATCAACTGAACTTCGCGAGACAGCTAGAGTTCCACCCTTCGTCCCCCCCTCCTTATAGTTGAAAATCAGTCATCTACACCAATGGCCTCACAAAAACCGACCCAACCGGGACAATCGCAAGCTCAGTCCCACCATCACTACCTACCAAAACACAAGGAAGCTCTTTCCGGCCATCTAGGACCAAATTATCTTCAAACAACACTACTCGCAGAGGATCCCAATCCATAGCCACTGCCACTAAGCCTTTCGACCCACTGGAAGCCCACTCCGGCACCAACAAAGCTTCGTCAGGCCCCAAGAAAAGAGTAGAAGAAGAAACTCCCTGAAACCCCAAAGAAAAAAGAGAACGGAAATGAGAAACAGGGTACCTGGAGGCTTCGTCCATCACTGCCTCGTCGGTGAGTGTCGATCGACCTGAGAGTGACCCCCCAACGTTGAAGTCTTCGTCGGCCAATACCACCTACTCCATCCATGTTACTCCCACGATGGTCTCTAGGGGAGCCCTAGGGGAAAAGACCCGCCCAAAAAGGAAAACAGGGGGATGGGCCTCTTTTAACTTGGGCCCAATAAGCCCCTTAAAGCTCTTAACCGAGCCCACACCCACAGGACTGAAGGGGTTATAGAGCCCATAGCCTAGCCCACTCCACCCATGGGCTTTTCATGAACCCACTCACTTGAGCCCAAAACCTCTTTTCCCTTTTTCTCCACACAGCCAACTGTCCTAGACCCAAGCCCAAGCAAATCCGAGTCCAAAACAGTACCCTTAGTCGGCCTACCCGCTGCACCAACTGCACCCCTATTCCTTCTTCCACACTCAAACTGCTCCTTTGACCCCAAATTCTAAACAACAAGTTGAGTCTCCCACACGCTTTCACCAACGTGTGAACCACCCACACCTTCGCCCCTAACCTCACACCCTGCACTTTTACAAAACTCAGACTGAGGCACTACCTGAGAAACCCATGGAGGGGTTTCCAACCAAAGACGAACCATAAAACAAGTGTGATCAGCCACCACCCGCAATGACCTTGGCAGATCCTTCCCAATGGCTCTCACCAAAATACATGCCCATTGCAGCAGAGAAAAAAAAGTTGTTTCCTCATCTACAGCTATAAAACCCCACAACTCTCCCCAATCCTTTTAAAGACCTCTCTGCTCCAAAAATGAAGAGGAAGTCCTACAATCCTCACCCAAACTTCCTTGGCATGGCTCCCATTCCAAAAACACCCCACTTCAAGTCCCCATCTTTGCAAATGAAACTCTCTCTCCTTAAACCTTTTGTTGCCCCTTAAAAGCACCAAATTAGCCTCACATTTATTCTCAAACTTGAACAGAAAAAGGGCCCCACCCAACTTGGAGAATTTTTAAACCCCCCCCCCCCCCCCCCCCTCTCTCAAAGCCCATCTTGCATGCACCCACCCCTTCAAGGATGACAGAGGAGGAACCGAGTCTGAACTGTCACCAAAGCAACCAACCAAGCAACAACTTAGCTGCTCTTCCCTGCAAAGAAGTTCTCGATCGCCTAAATGCACCCATAAAGACTCTCCTAGTTCCCTGTCTTCACCCTCAAGGCATCTGCATAAGTTCCTTTCACTTTCTCTTTGTAACTACACCCAACCTTTTCAGAGATGGGATCACCAGGAAAATCTTTACTCATTGCTGGAGTGGAAACTCCTAGGGCCCTCAACTTCTTAGCCAACAAGAACCATCCCCCAACTAAACCTTTGCCCTCTGGAAAAACAAGACAATACTTCTTTGCTTCCACATCTCGCACAGAGCATAGTAAAAACCTACCAGCTTCCTTTGATTGACGCTTCAGCCTGAACTTTCTTCCCCCATCTTCTCAAACTTTTACACACCTCGAACTTGACTCTCCTCTACACCAAGCTTCCACACCTTTCAACAGGTAGCTCAAACTCCTTTCTTCAAACCTTATCTAAGAGGAAAAGCCTTTGCTCCTTTCCAAAATAATCTCTTTAGGTTTACCTCGGACTACTTCAATGGAGATTTCAAAGGTCTTGGATTCCACTACAAACAAACATTTACCACCTCTCAAACCTCCTCTCACTCTCAAAGCCCCTCTCATCCCCCACAATAAAATGACTTCTTCTTTTAAAAACCTCCCAATTTCTCCCAATGGCCTTCAATAGACCCACTCCAAAACCTTCCGTCGTCTCCTCAAAACACCAACCTCCTCCCCTTCTTCCCTAAATTTCCTAGTAATAACCCATTTCCAAGAGGACTCTCATTTTGGGGCAAACCTCCAACTCTACTTAATCAAGTCAAAGAATTTATGCCCTGAAATAACTAGTTACCTACTAACATGTTTTGAAAAGCAATATGAGTGCAAAAGAAAAACACAAAAGTCATTAGTCCATTCAATTTCAAGTTATTTCTACCACAAATCTCATTCTAGCTATTTTGCATGGCTTCAAGTGTGGGTGTTAGGTATGGATATGTGTCCAAGTGTTAGATCCTTCACACCTACAAAAAATGATCCCAACAGTGGGTGTAGATACTTGGATACAGCATAAAAGAAAGGAAATTTAATTTAAAATCAATCAAAAGTAAACATATCTTTGATAAAAACTCTCCATCTTTTCTCTTTTATAACAATCCTTCCTCTCTTATCCCCAAATATTCTTAGAGAAATTCAATTTCCAGCAAACTCTCTCTTTTTGCTAATGTAATAATAATTATCTCAAACAAAGGTGGAAGATGAAAAAATATATCAATCAAAATCAAACAATCATATTCACAGCAAAGTAAAGGTATCCAAAAAGGATTCCATACCTACACAACATGGGTACAGTGTGAAGTTGGAGATTTCAGGTATCATAGCATTCCTAATGGAGATGACTCTAATTCCCAACAAATTAAGGTCCAGCTTCCTCTCACCATTTCAACCATATTTAGTTGGCTTGGCAGAAAAAGAAGTATGCAAACAAGACTACTTCAAAATGAAAAATTAAGAAGTGTGTATGAGAAAGAAGGGAGCTTTGGCTTCAGGAATAGGTTCTAAAACCCTTTATCTTCACCATGGACAATCACTAGAGTGCCATATGATGTGAATAATAACTGATATCCATCAACAGTGAGACATATCCCAAAATATAGCTGTGTTCAATCAAACAGTGTAGCCTTTACTATTGGAAAGTATTTTTCATCCAATATTGATCACTTGTCGCCGCTCTTGACAACTCATCACCACAACCACCATCTATGTTGCATCAAGTACCTCTACCACCACCAATTTGTTACCACCAGCATAAGCCAACTGCTACCAATTTGCTACCACCTCCACTAGAATCACTATCACCATCAAATGCAAACCTATGAATGAGTCACCACTAGTGACCACCAAACATCTAACTTCCATCAATACCAATTTTAGTTTCTTCAAGAATTAGCTACACATTTCCAAATTCAACAATTGCAATTGATTAAATTCAAAAGAGAAACCAAATGCAGCCTCATTAAGTTCAACTTAGGACTGAATCATAAGAAACCAACTCCATCTTTATTGGCAAGGCTAACTCTGACTACTAGGTAGCCAAGATGCAATCCTAGTGTACGTCCAACCCTGCAACCATTATCATGAAAACTGCTTAAGATCTTCATATCAGCATGGCCTTCCAACTACAAACACTCCACCACATTCAAGCAAAAAAAAGGAACAAAACTATGACCGCTTCTGGCTTGTACTTGAATATCATGATATTAAAATTTTGATTCCCTGGGAAGCTGAATGTCTTTCAAGCATGAATAACAAAAAGCAGAAGTGCATTTGATTTGAGCACTTCTGATGCTCATAAGAGGAGTGTCATATCAATATATTTAAGGCTGTCTCTTCACCTCATAAGTATTTGATGTTAACTAGCCTGTTCTTGACCAGTCCTCCAGACATATAAGGTATTATTGGTTAGTGCAGTGGAGTTACAAATAAAAAATAAAAAACTAAAAGAAAGAAAAAAAAAAGGAATAAAAAATAAAAAATAAAAAGAAAAAAAAAACAGGTAACTCCAAAGCACCTGCAAGATTTACCAACATTCTGTCTTTTATCCATTTTCCATTGCCATAATAAATTTTCTTTCTTTTTTATTTTATTAGAATTATCACCAATAATCCTATCAAAAAAATCACCAATAATATAAAAACATAATAAGTAACATATATGAGAAAGAACTCTTGCTCATACTTTCTAGCCATATTACATGGACTAGGATACAAATCTTGGGTGTTGTTGTGTGTCTAAATGTCAAGTTGATTTAATTCCCGAATCTAAAGACAATATGAGATGGCTAAATAACTTAATTTTTTTTCTTATATTTGGTTCTATCCCTAGGCCAAATTGAAGTATATAACAAGACAGCATGGTCAAACAAGTCCAAGGATAGTTGCAAAGATGGGATTTTGTCCTTTTCTTTGTTCAACATACCTTTTGGGTGTATTTCTTCCCAGTAGGCATAGGTTGGACCAATATTCCAAACAGATCTTCGTCATGTCATGCCTGACACAGGCACTTCACACTGAAGTGTAATATCTATCAGATTATCACCATTCTCCACACTGCTCCTTGGCCATTCAAGGGATGGACCCTTTTTTTTTCATGCTGAATGCCAAAGCATGTAAGAGCCTAAACTTAGGAAGAGAAAGCCAAAACACTAATCCACCGGCCATGAATTCATGTGCATAGGGGTGCAAGCATAAGCCTATTTGCAATCTTTCTTAGATGTTCATAATTAATTATAATGAAATACGATAACATATATTATTTGACACATTAAATTAAATTAAATACACATATAAATTCATCAAACCGTCAAACCATGTATTAATACCACAAGACCCAGTTACAAGAAAACCAAAAGGCTCAGTTTAGAAAAATGAACTTCATAAATTGCTCAGTTTAGAGTCGTCTAAGAGCGCAATTTTTTTAATGCGTTAATGCAAAATGTTATTTGCTTCCTTTTATGTTCCCTGATACCATAATTTATCAAAGATGTAGGGTATTTATTTTTACACCTTCTCATCCTCATGCTCTCATAAACACCATGCCCACCTGGACACAAGCCATTGCAATAAAATAACCAAGACAATGAAGCAAAAAATAATTTCATACACAGAAAGCAAGACGACAAATGCCAATCAACATTCATTCTTGGAAAAAAAACATTGTGTGAAGAAAATACCAGACGGTTAGTCTCAGGAAGCGAAAGCCACTGGTCAAAAAGCTCCTCGGAGAACCTAGGGTTCGACTTGAGAGCAAAAGGCGACACCTCCGGCAGCTGCAACAATTCGGCGTCCAAAGACAGCACATCGCTAACTATCTCCATATTCATCGTAGCCAAATTGAATCTCTCATCCACAGAACAAAATCAGAATAATCCTAGATCACAAAAAAGGACAACAAACAAGCATCGATCACCCAAAGCAACCTAGATGAACCACAACGCCATTGCTCAACGCATTGAATCAAGAACATCGAAAATCAGAAATTCGAGGCGGAAAGGTTCAGATTTGAAGCTGACGAAGTGGAAGAAACCCTAGATCTTCATGGAAGCAGTGAATGGATTGTCCCTTGTTGGAACAGAGAATCAGAAAAAAAAAAAAAAAAAAGGAAGAGAAAGTGAAAAAGAAAATAAGAGAAAGACGGATGAGATTTAATCGGGAATTCGGCGAAAATTTTGCAGAAATTAGAGAGAGATGTACACCTGAATCAGATTGAAGCCGAAAGACAGACACGTTTATGTGAAAGAACGAAGGGCATATATGGGAATCTCGGAGCATAGTCTCCTTGGTCACGTGCTAGGAGCGTCACTACGCCCTTGGCTCATTTTAGTTTCCATCCCTGGACTTCTCTTTTTCATTTTTATTTTTTATTTATCCTTTACATTTATAAGTTTCCCACTCTCCAAGGGCGCAAAAGTCAATTGGGTTCCTTGTGATTTTAAAGTGCAAGTTTGATTAATCTCCATTTTTGGATTTAAGTTGGGTTTTGGATGGTTCTTACCCTCTTAATCCTGAAAGCAATAAAAGGAATGATTGACCCAACTTAAGAACCAATATTAGGTTTATTTTTAACTAAAATGTCGTCTTAGCTTAAGAGACCTGACCCGTGTTGGAATTAAAGTAAATATTAATCAATACGTGACAAATATGTCTCCAACACAATTAAACAAAAATAATTATAGACTTAACTAAATTATAAAAAGACATAGAGCATGTTTTTCCATGTGATTTAAAAATAGTTTTTTGTTTTTGAAAATAGGAAACTATTTTTAAAATTTTCAATTCGCTACTGTTCTTTAAAATCATTTTTAAAACAAAATGAAATAGAAGATAAGTATGAGTTGGTTTCCCTATTTTTTAAAAATAAAAGGAAAACACGAGCTCGTTTGTTCATGTTTTCTATAACTTATTTTTTTAAATGGTTTTTAAGTTAAAAAATAAAAAATAGTTTTTAAAAACAAATTTCAAAAAACATAGTCAAATGGCTCATAATATACTTAAAATCAATGAGAAAAGTATGATTTGGTAAAATAAGAACTAAATAATTGATATCGTTAATCCACTACAATTACTATTGATTTGTGTGCAAATCATGGTATTCTTTAAATCTAAAAGTACTATTTTAGGGAGAAAAGGTATATAAATCAGTCCTTTTATACCTAGTTTGGAGTTAATTATTGAAAACTATGAGATTTGATGCATAAAACAAGGAATAAAGTCTTGAAATTGAACAAAATGAATTAGTAGAGTAAGTGGTAATGAGAAGGGATACGAAAGATAAAGTGAAAAGGGGTTTTTGCCCGAGATATCAAAATGGAGAGTTGATTTTGACACCTAAATCAATGTGTTGCAATAGCATAATGTTATTTTCAACAAAAGTCGATTGTATCAAATTCAACTTGATACTTTGGAGGTATCAAAAAGATATAGAAAGTGGGAGATAAGAAGCAATTATCATTCAATACAGGGATTTAGTATTAAAAAGAAACCAATATTATAGTTGAGGTGTCAATATTTGGTCATCAATGAATTGTTGAAGATTTCTCAATTCAATACTAGGCGTATTGATATCCAGTTGTATGCAAAGCAACATCGAAGTGAGACATTGGCCATGTATTGTTTTGCAATTCGATGTTGGGATTATATATGATTTACAAGTTTTTTAGCACCTTTTATGGATTTAGAACACTTACGATGTCAAAATTTTCATACTGAACTCTTGATTCTATGTTTTTACTATTTTTACTAAACCTTTTTTATTTAAGGGTTGTAATTAAGTTACTTTGATTTAATTTTAGGATCTCTTAGGATGATTTTAGGGATATGGCATAAGGAATTTTTTTTTTTATAAGTAAAGGATAAAATTGTAATAAAAAACCGCCAAAGCAGCGACTTAACGATTACAAAGGAAAAAACACCCCCCACTCCCTAGCTGGATGCTAAGGATGAAGGTGCAGCCCGAACCCCACCCTCAACAGGTTCCCACCCAATCAATAAAATCAACTAAAGTTGAAGGACCATCTTTTATAAACAGTTTCGTCTCCGAACAAAGGAAATATACAAAAGAACTCTTAAGTCTTTGGATTGACAACTCTTCTTCCTCAAAAGCAACTTTGTTCATTGCCTTCCAAATCGTCCAAAAAAAGACACAAAGGGCTTGCTCTCCAAACTCCCTTTCTCTTTTTCCCACAAAAGACCCATCCCAACCCAGAAGTGTCACCTTAACTATGGCTGGCAGCACCCACTGCATCCCAAAAATAGAGCAAAGCAATGCCCAAAAAGTCCTTGCCTTGGTGCAATGGAGAAGAATATGATCTATTGATTCTTCGTGCCTTTGACAAAGGTAACATCTATTCGCATGAGGAAATTGTGTCTTCCACATGTAAAACTCTATAAATAGGATAGTTATTAAGTCTTAACCCTTGACTTGTAACTTGTTTTCCTAGAAAATTGGCAAGCTAGGGAGACTTTGTCTGGTCAGAAGGGGGGTATTACCTTGACACGAAGTGATGTTTTAAAATTTTGAGTTTTTAAAAAATCTTTGAGATATCCGTTCTTCAAAAAACATCTTTACTATGTAATAAATGCTTTCACATTGTAAATTGAAAAGTTTTACTTTAAAATAAATGTTATAATAATATGTAATAAATGTTTTCGCATTATATATCGAAAATTTTAAAATAATTGTATAATAAATGCGTTCAAAGTTTCTACCATTTGCATTGACTATGAAAAGTTGATGCACAAATAAATTAAATTGCAAATAAAATGAGAACATAAATTTAACAGAAATTTCTTACTTTTTATTGTTGAATATAGAAATTTACAAGCTAAAGATACAATTGACACTATATTTCTCTTGATCTCTCTATTGATTGCTCTCTGATCGCCCGCTTGCTCTTTCTCTCAATTTACAACTCATTTATAGACAAAACTTTTACAATACAACAAACTAAATTTAATTGGGGTTGTTGGCAGTTGGTAGATGGCAGACAAAAATATTTACAAAGTTTTACGAAGTCTTTAGAGGTTTAGTTAACAATAGATGTAAATATGGTAAGATTTATGAAATCTGACTTTTCTTTCTTCTTTACCATCCGTCTAGTGGCTACTTCTTTGTCTTTTTTTTTATCACATGTAGTATACTTAGCTTTATTGATTCTAGACTTCTACTGCTGCATTAAATTCTTATTGTTGGAGACGCATTTACTGCTTCAATGTCGTCATTGTTGACATCAACGTTCCATTGCATTTTGCAGATTATAATAACTTTCGTTGTCAAGGTTTTCCCAAATGATGTGTCATTGTTGAGGTAAGAAGATGGTTCTGGTAACTCTACATTGAGTTCAGTTATAAAATTTGGTCTTCAAGAGTAATGAAAGGTTTTGGAACAGTAATGTGTTCTAAAGGTTTGTTTCTCCATATAGACATGGTTTTTGTTTTTCCAATGAGTCGGGTTGGTATAAGATCATAAATTTGAAAGGCTCTAAAGCGAGTAAAAAATTCTGGAAATTCATTTGAACGGGTCATTTCCCATTCTAATTCTTGTTAAGGAATGAGTGGTTCTTTATTATGTGTTTATATAAACATGGTGATAGGCTGACACTATTGATCCATTGGTTTGAAATAAAGATGGAATGGTTTCAAAAGAAATGTCGATTTGTTTTTCGATTTTGAAAAGATAGGTTAAAATATCTTTTCAATTTTCTAGAAATTTTTTTAGGGATTTGAGATACATGGTTTATGAAAACATTTTTTAAAATTCCCTGATCCATAAATTGGGGTACTAGATAAAAATTTTCTTTATTTACAACAAATATATTAACATAAGCTAAATATATAACAAAGAAAAATTCAAGGTCATGATATGTCATATACCCTATTTTTATCCCGACATTTTTTGTTTTAAAATGTTTGTACAAAAGTTCTCGATTTGCAAACACTTTGTTATGTTGGATTTGTAGAAAGAAGGTTTCGACTAAAGAGTAGTTATCAACTCCAATTAGGTTTTTAATAACAAGTTTTTCATATTGTTCAAACAGAAGAGCTGATTTACTAATTAAATTAAGCATTTCAGGTTGACTATTTAAACAACTAGTTTAACTGGTTGACACTATACTGGTTTTCAAATCTTTTATAAGTCTTTCTTGATTTTCTTGGATTTTGAGGTTTTAAAATTTTTGGGTTTCTAAAGCAATAAATTGATTACGAAGGTTTTGTAAATGTTGGGCTAGAGTCGACACGATTTTTCCATAAGCATATTCTAGATTTTGGTTTGGGAAACTCTATGGTTTTAGAGACCAAAAATTATCTACAATAACCTTATGCTCTTCAAAAAGGTTTTGAGAATATAAAGAGTTAAACTAGAAATTTGAATTTAACACTTCGTTCAGACATATGGTTCCAAATTCAAAGGTTCTAGCTTTAGTAGGTTTTCTTTGAGCCATGTTCTCGTAGAATAAAATCAATCATTAGCATTATCAACATTATTAATAATTATTTGTCTACTTAGCTAATCTGCTAATATATTATCTTTTCCTTTAATATGTTCAAATTTAGGTTTGAAACCAATTAAAGAGTTTTGAAACTTTATCCATCTTTTGGTGGACAATTTTGAAGAATTTTTATTTTCAAAGAATTTTTTAATACTCTCACAATCGGTTCTTAAAGTAAATTGTTCTTGATTTAAAAGTAATTGATTTTTTTCTAAAACTAAGATTATTGCTTCAATTTCTAAGTTTGTAGAACTAAGGTTCTTTCAATAATCATTAAAATTTCCACTGTAGTATCTACAAAGTTTTTCTTCTCCAATGTTCGTGACCGCTAAAAGTATACCTCCTCATCTTGTTTGGCTAGCATCAGTTTGAATTATTTTGTATTCACTTTTTAAGGGTAAATGTAAAGTTAGGAGATGCTTTACAAGTTCATTTTAGTTTTTTTTTTTTGTACAAGTTTAATATCTTCTTGGTTAAAATATCTTTGTCTTGTATTCTTTGTTTTACTATAAAAGGGTCCAACTAATCTACTAAGGGTTTTAACATATGGTCTAGTATAGTTTAATAATCCTAAAAAACTTTGAAGGGTCTTTAAGTATTCAGTTTATCTGGAAAATTATTTATTTTTTGTACTATATAATATTGCAATTTTATTTGTCCATCCTCCAATTCTAATCCTAAAAATTCTATTTGGGTTTTAAATAATTTTAGTTTCATTTTACTTACTATTAATTCATGACTAATTAGTTTTTCAAAAATTAATTCTAAATGCTTTATATGTTCTGGAAAAGTATACGAAAAAACAAGAATATCATCAATATATACAAGAACAAAAAAATATTTACGAAAAATATTATTCATCATTCGTTGAAATATATGAGGAGCATTTTTTAGTCCAAATGACATTACATTACATTCATATAATCCACAAGGACATGAAAATGTTATCCATGGTTTGTTATATTCTTCTAATCTAATTTGCCAAAATCCACTTTTACAATCTAGCTGAGAAAAATATTTACATCCTTGAATAGAATTAATTAAAGAATCTTTATTTGCAATTTTATAGACATCATCATATGCATTATCATTTAATCTTTTATAATTAATAACAGTCCTGGCTTTTTTTTTTTTTCTTCATTATGTTTTCTAACTAAAAAGGCTGAAGATCTATGGGAACTAAAGCTTCGTTTAATGAGGTTATTCTATAGTAGTTCTATTTGAATTTTGAACTATTTTGCATCTATAAGGTTACATGCTATATTTGCTATTTTTATTGTTAAATATGGGTTTTTAATTGGTATTTTATAGGTTTTTTTTTTTAATTTCTATTCCAATATTTTTATGGGTTTTCTCCTATAATTCATATTTTTTCTACTCTAATATAAGGTTTTTTTTTTTTTTTTAAACTTATTTGCATTCTTTAATTGTTTTGAATAATCATTAATTATATTATCATTTTGTGTTTCTACTACTTGTTAATATGATGAGAGGTACATTATGATTTTTATTTGATGCATTTTCTATGTTTGTATAATATTTAAAACTAAAGTCTTTAGTCTTAATCCTTGACTTGTAACCTGTTTTGCCGGAAAATTAGCAGGTTAGGGAGACTATGTTTGGTCAGAAGGGGGGTATTACCTTGACACGAAATAATATTGTAAAATTTTGAGTTTATTAAAAAATCTTTGAGATATCCGTTCTTCAAAAAACATCTTTACTATGTAATAAATGCTTTTACATTGTAAATTGAAAAGTTTTACTTTAAATAAATGTTATAATAATATGTAATAAATGCTTTCACATTATATATTGAAAGTTTTTATTTTAAAATAATTGTATAAAAAATGCGTTCACATTGGTTTTGGTTTTAAACTTTGATTTTCATCGTTTACACCCTAATTTTGAATGAGAAATTTCAAAGTTTCTACCATTTGCCTTGACTGTTAAAAGTTGATGGACAAAGTTGGTATCATAGCTTTATGTATATTGTTAGTATATTAATTAGGAAAAGTAACTCTTGATTCGAATTAATTTTCAGAGTATCGAACTTTAACGTATCCCATTAAAAGTTTGATTATTTTTACTTGATCTGTTCATTTAGTCTACTAATTTCATATGAATTAATGTCTTTTATTCCTTATCCTCTTGGTATATATAATTTAAATTATGATCGTGTAAAAGAACTTAATAATAGATTATATGCTCAATGAAAAGAATTTAAAGAAATTTGTGATAAACTATATACTTTAAGGACTACTGTAAAAGATTTAACCACTAATATTAAAAAACTGACCTCTCTTAAATATTTGAAAGAATACAAAATAGCTATACAAGAATCCTTTGACGAACTTTTTGCTACAAAAACCCTAATTAAAAGAGAAATTATAAAATATTATATTGATAATTTATATGCTAGTTCATCTAACTAGAAACATTAAAAATTCATGAACCCTCGTCTACAAACCTATGGACCCACATTTTTCATGATGCGTTCCCACTCGATTAGCGAGACTCGCTTTTGATTAAAGTGAAAAAAATGATTTTTATAAAAAGTTGGAGTCGCCACTTACTTTTATTTATTTTTAAAGGGGAAAACAAGTAAGAACAAAACCCCTAAAATGACTCCTAATTTTTAAGGAAAAGGTGTCTACGAAAAACCTGAATCTGAGTCCGGGGATCAGGTTACCTATCGGAAAGGTACCTCCAAAGAGGTAGCACCCTTCTAAGCTCTAACAAGGTCTCTAGTAGCTTAGTTGAGAGAAATATGACAATTAATCAGTTGATTATAAATACCTAGATAAGTTAAAGTGATTTAAAAAAGTCTACTAAGTCTAACATGCCAAACAAGGATTCAAACCACTATCATAAAGAAAGGATAATATGCATACCTAGATCTATAACTTAAATGTTATCATAAAACACCAAAGTTAGTTCAAGTATTATATTACTCAACATGCATTTTATCAAAGGACACCAAATGAACATCAAGGCACCCAAAGTCAATATCAAACAAGAATATAGTTCTTAATGACATACATATTCATGAAACTTTAAAATGGGAAGATAGAGAGCGTACCTGTGTAGCAAGCGTCAGTGATTCTATAAAAATGAGGTTAATTCACCAATAATAATGATAAGATTAAAGAATAATAAATAAATAAAATGGCTAAACCTATATATATATACACTTAGCATGTCTCAAGTCAAGGAAAGTTCACAAGTATGATCAAAAGTTACTAAATTATTAAAAGCCAAGGAAATATCATTAAAAGGGTAGAATATCGGTTCACAAAATAAACTCCAAATAAATATCAAGAAAGGTTATCTCACCAAAATAAAAATTAGGTAACATCTTTAACATGTCTAGATAAACACCCAATAGGCCAAATTAATCGATTATATTCCAATCAATAACAAATTTATTCACAAAAGGGTTATTTTATAGAAAAAAGTCAGCAAACGATTAGAATAGAAGACTATACAAAATAAATCTAAAACAAATACTTAGAAATTAGGTTTTATAAAAAAAAAGAAAAAATTACAGAACATCTTCTATATGTCTAGTTTATCATCTAAGTGACCAAATTAATTAACCATCCCTCATTTAGTACCAAATTTCATGATGATGATAATAGGTCCAGAACAGAGCATCTTTTAAAAGTATTCAACAATTAATTTTTACAATTAACTTATAGATGTCCTAAAATCATACGAAAATTCACACAACTATCTTAATGTGTTTATTTTATACTAAAAATAATCTCAGGAGATAACACATTCATAACATATTTAAAAATAAATAAACATATCTCACCTCTAGAAGAGCACTCATGCAGTGGGTACAAGAATAAAAAATTATATCTTTTATTTCAGAAATTATTTATTAATATTTTATACATCAAAAATTAAATCTAAAAAGTATAGATTAAAAGAAAAAGGTTCAAAGAAATTAAAGAGATTGTTTAGTAATTTAATTTTGTAAAACAAAACTGAGTGTCAAAGATAGAGTGAAAACTGAACCTTCTGAAAAATTGATTTCAATATCCTAATTGGAAAACCATATTTGACCTAAGAAAGATTCCATAATAAATTTCAAGGAGTCTAGAATGTCATAGAATAGTTAGAAAATTTTAAAAGGGTTTCTAAGTTATCATATTCCAATTTACAGATGCAGAAGTACAGTGCACTAATATGAAAAATTCTAAACTAACTAAAATGAATTAAGATAAATCAAGACAAATTTCAAAATAAAAACTGCATCACCTAGAAACCAATTTACCAAAAATATAAAAAATACTCAAA
This sequence comes from Vitis riparia, assembly GCF_004353265.1. Lineage (NCBI taxonomy): Eukaryota > Viridiplantae > Streptophyta > Magnoliopsida > Vitales > Vitaceae > Vitis > Vitis riparia. Next base: position 17,248,939 of record NC_048444.1, read on the forward strand.
CTCAAAGAATGAGATCAAACCAAATCAAAGCATGAACTATAACACCAATGATCGATCAAATTAATGATGAAAAATCATAAATGGACCTAAACTAATTGAACAAATTAAAATAAACTAAAACAAGAATTTAAAAAGAGAACTTACCTTCCACTGTGTAAGAGAGGCTGTTGTTAGAATGTTCTTAATCCTTCCAATTTGATGCTTTATATGTTGCATGTTCTAAAAGAAAATTCGGAGACGTCTTCAAAGTGGCAGCTTGTTGTCATCTTCTTTGCATGGTATGGTTGCTCTCCAAATTCATCAAAACATGTGGATGCCTTTCACAAAATCTGGTGGTGCCATATTCTTAAAGTGGCAGCCTTCTTTTTTTTTTTTACAAAAAATAAATTGATGTGTAGTGGAAGTTCAAAGTGGCAGCCTTATTCTCATCCTAATAGTGCGTGGTGGATACCTCTCACAAAATCTGGTGGTGCAAAATTCTATGCATGGAAGGGCTTTTTGAGTGGCAGCCTGTTGTGTAAAATCCACAGATATAGCCTGGATGGAGATCTCTCAACGGAGCTGTCTGTGAGCAAAATGGTGCCATCTTTTAAAGACCATGCAGGATGATGATCAAACTTCCTCCCCATGAACTCAAGATCTTGTTAATCATGTGATACAAGTATAGTTTTTGTTCTCAAAACTGAGACCTGCACACACCCTAAAGTGGAGTTCCAAATTTTGTGTGATAGTGAAATCCCCCTTATAGCCTGAACTGATCTTCCCTCCAAAACCCAAGAATTGTCCCTAGTCTTCTCAAAGTGGATGTTAGAAATCATGTGGGACCCCTCCAGAATTTACATATCAACATTTAAATCAAACCCAGAAAAACCCATTTGCCAATTATTGTAATCAAGGGTGAATATGATGATGGTGATCGAGGGTTGTGGTATTGACCCACTTCACAAATTGTTTAAATCTTCATATCTCTAAAGACTTCTCTTTTTATTATCATCTCTGAGTGGTAGTCTCCTCCATTTTTCACCAGTCCATGAGTCCCCTCATCTAAGATGTTCTCCCTTCCTTTGTTTCAAACCCCCCTTATCCTGCTCCAAAATTTTGCCACAAATCCCTGTGATCTCTTCAGCCTCTCCTTAGAAAATTCTGGTGTTAATCTCCACCTAGAAAATTCTGGTGCTTGTGTTCTTTTTCAAAAAATATAATATAATGATCTTTCTCTTCCAAAATCATGTCTTCAATCTTCAAGAGAAAATTTGGTTCTCAAATCTGATGGCATTCTTTCACCTCCCATGGCGTGTGTTGATGCTTCGAAAATCCTCTGATGGTTGCCCTTTTTATCCTCTATCATCCCTCTTTCCCATACAACAACCCCTGTTTCTAATGGTGTTCATCTCCACAACAAAATCTGCTTCTCATCTTCAAAGTTCCCAGAATGTCTTCTTAAAAAATCCCCGCCCGTGTTGACTTTCCTCCTCCCATTTCTTCTCAATTCTCACATCTCATAATCTCGTAGCCTCCCCTTCCCATAGAGGCTCCTTTCCACTTCCCCACTAATTTTTTTTTTTTTTTTACCTTAATAAACAAATAAATAAAATAAAAATAAATAAAAATTTATTTTGGAAATAGAATTGAAAATAAAAAAATATAATATAATATAATAGTAAGAATAATATTAATAATATCAATAAAATAATAATAATGTTAATAATAATAATGATAATAGAAACAATGGTAACATAAACAATTCTAATGATGATAATTAAAAAAATAAAATAAAATGACAATAATAATAATAACAATATACAATGACTATATATATATAAGTAGATATGAAAATGAACAAGTAAATAAATAAATAACTAGATATAAGTGCGTAACACGTATTTATAAAGAAAACATGCAAGTTGCGTAGGCCATGTAGGCCATGCAAGCCACGTAAGCCATACAAATGACTTAGGGGTGTTGGAGCAAGCCTTAGGCGTACCTAAATGGGCCAAGTATGCCTAATGGGCCTAAATAAGTCTCAACAAATTGTCATAAATGTGTATCTAGAATGACTCAAAGAGGTCAGATATGTGAGTAACAATAGGCTTCCAAGAGCTACTACAAAGTATTGAATGAGTACTTAATCAAGGTATGTGCCAATGGGACAAAATGGAGGGTCTACAAACTCAAGAGGTAAAATTGTTGAAATTTCTAGTAGAAACACAATTAAAAATAACGAACGTAGTATTACAAGCAAGGAAGAAAATATCGCAATATGTCGATGATATATCGCCGATATATCATATATCGCCGATATATCATATATCGGATGATATCCCATGAAATATCGGCCCAAAATCGTCGATTTTTCCCAATGTATCGCATGGTCAACGCAGGTTAATGGAAGTCAAACGTGCTACAGTGAAGTCAATGTGCTACAGTGCTGCTACAGTCCTTCTCCTTTTGCTTCTGAGGGGATTTGAACCCCAAACCAAAAGGTTTGGGGTGCACTCCACTTGCCATCTGGGCAAACTTGCCCTTGTTATATATTGTGCACTAAACTTATATATACTTAAACTTATTATATAAAGAAAATATTAAAAGAATATTTTAAAGAGAAAATTAATTATAATTATTTTATAATTAAATGCAAACTTTTCTTTTAATTGATTACCAAAAATATAAAAATTATATAATTTTCTTCATAATGTTTTTAATATCATTAATAATTAATTAAATATTAAAAAATTATATATATATATATATATATATATATATAGATCATAATTTATTTTATATTTTTTAATACAATTAAATTAAATGGATCATAATTTTAATATTAATATATATTTTAAAATTAGACATATTATAATCAAATATCATAATATTAGATGTAATTTAATAATAAATGTACACTTATAAAATTCATATTTTAATCGATGCATATGATATTATTATCAAATATGATAAATCATGTTATACATATATCAAAATTTTCAATAAAATAACTTTAAAATGTCTATTATACTTTTAATTATATTATTATGAGGTTTTCCTTACATTTTCATGAGTTTTTAACAATTTTAAGCCTACCGATATTTTTTTCCAAAATATCCGCCGATATATCTCTGATATATCCGTAAAATCAAAGTATCGATATATTTGTGATTATCGATATTTTCATCATTGATTACAAGAACATAAAAAACAAATTCAGGAATAAAACCAAAATAATACCAATTGTTTAGAAGAAATCCGGAGAAGACAAAGTAAATCCTTAGAAAAATTAAATACAGTCCTAGAAATTAGAAAAGAAGCTAAAAGACTTTAAGAACCATAATCTGTTAAGAAATAACCTAGATTATATTAGAGAACAATTAGTCAAAGAAGAAAAATTTGTTAGAAAAGAAATAGAACAAATAAAGTTGGAACAACAAAATTTAAAAGAAACACTATAAAAGGTTAACCAAAAAGTAGATAAACTTTTAGAACAAAGAAAAACAGGATCATTAGAAGAACAAAAATTAAATAACCTTTTAAAACAATTTGAAAACTTTAGTTTATGAGAAAAAACAGTAATTAGAACAGAAAGAAAAATAAATCCTTTTGAACCAAAATTTTTAGTGATAAAACCATGGAAATAGTAGAAGATATAAACCCTAAAGATAATCTAAAAGAATTTATTGAACAAAAATTAAAAAATGCAGTAAATGAAGTAACACTTTTGATTACTACTCAAAAAGTGCTCTTTTATAGCTTGTTATAAACTCTTTTAAACACTTTTGAGTAGTATTTATTACCTTTTAACTCAATTGGCACATTAAAGACCCTTGCAAATGTTTCTAATCAGTTTTTGGCAAGTTTTGGTGTTTTTGATAGCTTTTTTATCATTAAAATGAGCCAAGAGTGAGGGAGAATTTTGTATAGTCCATGACAAAGCAAGTTGAAGCTCAAACACATGAAGAATCCAAGTTTTGGAGAGCTTCGTAGCCTTTGCCAAATCAATCAAGTATGCAAGGAAGAGAACCAGAGAAGAAATCTAATATCCAGTAATTTCACATGGCTATGTGAAATGCCAAAAGGAGTACAAGCTGTAGGACAGAGAGCAAGACTATGAAAAATGAATTTCTTACCCTATGCGAAATTTCGCAAGCTTTGCGAAAATCCTCCTGTGTAATTTTTAGATATTTTTGCACCGACTCCATTAGATTTTTATCTCGAGATATTTTATGTAATTACCTATTTTCTCCTTGTAATCAGCTAAAGATATTTTTAGATATTTAGGATATCTAAATGAGGGGTTAAAAATATCTCTCTATATATGTCTTAAAATATCTCTTTTGTAATATCTCGGAAGAAATTCCGGAGAACACTTGTAAATTCTTTTAGTAAGAAATACATAGAGCTTTGCTCTGCCTTACTTACTCATTTTGTTTTTATTTTTCTTTCTAGCCAAACAACCTCTGAGGATGTTTTCCCAAAGGATGAGTGGCTAGGTTTTTCGTTTCTTGGACTGAAGGAAGCTAGGTAAGGGATCCAGATACAAAGGTGAGAGTTTTCTTTGCTTTAAATGAGGAGAGTTGTTACCCGTTAATGGTTTTTATTTTAAGGTTTAACTTAAAATCCCTTAAAATCCCTTAAAATCACCTGGGTCAATACTTGGTAAGCTTTTCGGACTCCCTGGAGATCCATTAGTTATCTCTTACAAGCCTGTGGGAGGTGGTTTAAAAGTAGGATTACCTAGAATGTCCAATACTTGGTAAGCTTTTCGGACTCCCTGGAGATCCATTAGTTATCTCTTACGAGCCTTTGAAGGGTAATCCAAGGTTAGGATCACCTTGAATGGCCAATACTTGGTAAGCTTTTTGGGCTCCATTGAATCCATGGATGTCTATTAGTTATCATGTACGAGCTATTGAAAGATGATTCACAGTGAGAGGTCGTTAGTGTTTGAAACCATTATTGGGAAGCAATTGTAGTTTTTCATGGACCAGTGGGATCAAATCTTGGTTGCTAAATACACACCGGTTCGGGAGATAACCATTCTTTATGTTATTATCCCCCAACGCGAGAAAAAGATCCGAAATCTCTCCCTTTTGTCTAAGGAACCTGAACCTAGTGACTTAAATCTCCAAGAAACCTTTTCTTTGTAATTAATCTCAGCTACTATTTTTGGTTAACTTAAAACCAACCCTTTTCATGTTTTCTTTTAAAGCTAACTCATAAAAGAAAAAACATCATTTCAGTACTTTAACTAATATCACTTATAATATGAAAACACATCCCTGTGGATGATCCTAGAACCGCTATACTATGCTAGCTATGCTACCTTAGTGTATGGTGAATTAGGTTTATAAATTTTGTTGATAACTCCCGTCCGAGGACTAAATCAAATAGTACACCAATTGGGGACAAATCAACCTTACAAAAAACAATTAGTTCAAAATTCTAAAATAACTAGATTTTTAAACCAACATACTATAAGTTCTATAGGAAATATTGTATATTTAGACTTAGCATCTTTAGAAACAAAACATAAACTATTAAAAAATAAAATCGATAAATATATGCATTTGGGAATAATTTTAATAGGAATAATAGGACTTCATCATAAAGAAATTGGAGCACTTATAAATATTAACCTTTTAGATACTAGAAATATTTCCCATATCTTACGATTGAGATGTGTCATAATGGATTTGTACTTTGATGGATTTAGGCACGGCTACTAAATATTTTCTCATAGTCAAAAATAATTTGTAACTATAACATTTAGCTAGAAGCCTAGCCTTACATGTATCAACCTTTCTATATAATTTTCTTTTCTTCTTATAGCGCTCGTTGCACTCTATGGGTTTCATAACTTTAGGAACCTCTACAAGATCCTAGATTATGATAGAATACATGAATTTTAAATATGTCTCTATAGCTCCTTACCATAAATGAGCATCAACGTCACTCATAACTTCATCATTCTCTGTGATATCAATCCACGCTCCTTTGCAATTTCCTTGAAAGACTCCCTTAAATACATGAAGCTATTTGGTTGTATGACAAACCTCCCACTATGATGAGACATTCACATACTAGAAGTGTGACAACTCACCCTTGCAGGCGCCATCCCTGTAAGAGAGTGTCTCTTCTCTAGTCTAAAGACTAAGATAGAGATACTATCTTATGAAGAGAATTTAACTTGTGATTAAATAAAACTGTGTCAAAGTAGCACAAGGAAGTATTTTAAAGGAACCACATAATCATTACTCTTCCGAGATATAAAGCTTTTAATACACCAAGGTGGGGCTTAAGGGACCAAAAAACTTGTACATACCTAAGGAAATGGCTACATGTCAACAGTCTATCCAAAATAAGAAAAAAAGAAAATAACAACAATGGCTATGAGCCTTATTGTCCATTCTCAAGAACTTGCTCAATATTTGGTTCTAGTAGGTCCTCATCTAAAAAAAAAATATAGGCAACTACAAAGTGAGTATAACTTGGTGAATCTCATATAATGTAGGTTTTAGGATGGTTAGTCCAAGATAGAAAATGAAGTTTCATCATGCATGTCATCCAATGTAGATAATATATAACATAACAATCAAGTAAGTATACAACATCCATAACCCGATGTATAATCAATCAAACACATGCATAATTCACGACTATAGTACCACTCCAACTCTCAACACATTCCAATATCATGCAATATAACTACTATAGTGCCTCTTCATCTATCAACATATATCTCATATGCATCCATAAACAACATATGTTTCACATATCATGGTGCCTTATAGACACAGGATCCCAACATCTCCTAGCACGTTTCTCATACAAATTGCTCTAGTGCCCCTTCATCTCATGGAATAAAAGATATTAGGTCAATCGACTACAATGTACCCTTCCATCTCTACAACACGATATAGGATCAAGGTTTACTACAATCACATCCATAGTAATAATGTAAAGTACCACAACAACAATAATAGTGATATTCGGTGAATAGTATGTACTAGGTAGGCTCCCCAGAAAGACTAGAAAGGTCACAATGGTCTCGTTTTAAACCCAACCTCCTTAGACAGAGCTTCCCTAAATCGTGCCCATCATTTCGTGACCATCAAACCATCTTAACTATTTATATACATATATATTAATGATGTAAGGAACACATTTATGAACATAGCATTTGACCAACACATTTCCAAAGCATATTACATGATATTTAAGAAAACTAATGAATACATATATAACATTTGAAACATGAGATATATAATTCTAAAACCATATAAAATCATGCATTACAAGATTACTCACTTTTTAAACTATAATTGTCACACTACATCCTTTACGAGGACTCAAAGATCCAACCTTTGGTATAGTACCATCATAGGAGCTTCTCATACTCCTCTAGTTTCCTTTCTTGGTAGGTAAGTGCCCTTATTTATAGGAACCTAAGTAAGTAAGCTCATAGGTGACTCTTTACTAGGTGTCATCCAAAGGGAAGTGATTAGTGTCTCACTTATTGCATGGAGACGATATGTGGCACGTGCTTAATCCTTATAGCTGCTTGGCAGGTGTGACATATGGCATGTGCTTAATCTTCACAACCACTTGGTAGGTGAGACATGTGGCATGTGCCTAATCATTGTAGTTGCTTGGTAAGTGCAATAACTTTCTAGAGGTGACATGTGGCACCTACTTGTAGTTGCTTTGTTGGTATAGCAACTGAGACACTTTGTGATTGGTTGTCTACCTTAGACATCTCGTGTTTGGTTGCCTGCCTTAGACACCTCGTGCTTGGTTGCCTACCTCAGACACCTCATACTTGGTTGCCTACCTCAAACACCTCATGCTTGGTAAAAGATAGGCAAGAAGGTGATGTTCTTGCTTGCTTAGTAAGAAGGTAATTGAAAGGAAACTTCAAATTATTAATATTAAAAACTAAGGATATTATAAGAAGTATTTGGAATGGTTGGTGTTTGAACCCTTGGAATTATAGTATTCTGCATTGTTGTGGGAGTGTCTTTTAGTGTTCTCTAGTCTAGTATGTGTTTGCCTTGGTAATTATCATATAGTCTTCTTATAGAAATCTAACACATATGTTAACAAATATTTTTTCATTGACTTGATAAACTTTGGGATTTTTGAAAAAATATGGATAAAATAAAAATATATTTTTAAAATATAGTAGTTTTAAAAATAATTCCAAGATTACTGTGTTTTGAGCCACATTGGATCCTTATGTGGAAAAATCAATTTTTCTTCATAAAAAGTCACAAGCTGCTACAAAAGTTATCCTAAAAAAAATGTCATGTTTTTCTCCAATCCCAATCAAACATAGTAAAAACCTTAGTTTTCTCTCTAAAAGAACCTCAACATGAGAAGTTCTCCAAAAAAAAAAGGCATTTTTTTCTCTCCAAACAACCTTAACTAAACATAGCCTCAAGAGAGAAACCCCAACTAGATCCCTGCATTTACATTTCTTTTAGTTTTCTCTTCATCTCTTCCCTATCCCTATTTTCGATTTTAATGATGTCCATCATTGAACCCGGTTGGCTGGTACACTCTACTCACTTATCCTCGCACTATTTTCTCTAATTTTGGAGCTTTCTTTTCCTACTATTGGTGTTTGTTTTGCCCCAGATTTGTTGAATTTTGATTCTTCATTTTAGGATTAGTGGTTTTGGATTTATTGATTTATCCTTTTGTTTGTAAGGTTGGGATTTGTTGAATTTATATGTTTGTTTTCATTAAGATTTTAGTTTTCTTTTGGGATTTTTTTTTTTAAAGAATAAAGACCAACATATTTTAAACTAAGTGTTGTTTTCTTTCATTTTCCCATTTTTTTCTCTTCAACCAAATAGGTGGAGGAGGAAGGGGAGGGAGGATGTTACATTATTTTAATATGTGTTTCTCTTTGACTCAATTTACACCGTGAATATTTATAACTTCCTAATTTGGGTCCCTGCAAATTCAATGAACTAATTGATTATTGTCTTTTGATGTTTTTAAACACATTTTAGTCTTGAATATGATTTTCTTAATGTTTTCCATTTATTGTTGAAATTTTTCATTTCAATGTTCATAAGACAGTCATTTTTTATATAAATTGTTCAATTATTACTAACAATATTTGGTTTAGCCTCTTTCCATGGTGTTCACCCATGGGCTTTTAGACTTGTAAATTTGTCTTGATTTGAGATTAGAAAAATGATTGTGACAAGTTAAGTAGTGAAACTTTCTAGGTGTTTTGGTTTCAATTATTATAATATTTGCTATATGTTATAAAGAATGTTAGTTATATTATATAGAATTCAATGGAGTATATGGGGGTTTTAAACCTTATCATTTTCAATTATTTTTTGTTGTCATTTGGATATTTTGGGTAACCTTATCATTTTTTCCATATGAATTCAATGCATCAAAGGCCTTTTGATATGGTATGGGCCAGATAAGGTTGGGTAGTCCTGGTCTATTTTTAGTTGATTGATTCCTTAGGTTACATTGAAATGTGAAACCAACCAATTATGGATGCAAAAAGGCAAGAAAAACAATGTCATTGATATGAAAAGAATATCTATTGTACTACATATGAAAAAACAATACAATGGATGCCAAACTTGAGTTCAAAACTGGGCTCTTCTTGCTTACTTTCTAATCCACTTATTCTATTATGAACAATCTTGTAACAAAGTCCACACCCTTAAAAGTTGGGGTTATATGCAAGCGAAATCTACTATGGCATAAATTATTGGCTTCTCCTAGTAGAAGTTTGATTATTTACCAATAACAAAATTTAAAATTTTGGTAACAATAATTTTAAAAAGAAAAAATGCATGTTTTCATGCTTTGCACATACAATCAAAATTATTAAGGAAAAATTAAATAAGAAAAATTCAAAACATAGAATTACACTAAAATTGAATTAAGTTTCAGAACTCCTGAAAGAAATAATTTAGAACTCAAAACATAGAATTTCACTAAAAAAAGTTGAAAGGCTGATTTAGAAAATTGAATAAAAATGAGAGAAAAATTAACTGAAATTAAAAAACCATTAAGAACTCCTAATGAAATAATTTATATAATACTAAATAAAACAATTAGTACAAAAGCAAACATATTAATTTCCTGTAAAAATTTACTAATAGTAGGCATTATTTTTACATTAACCTTGACATTAATTTAAAAACAAAAAGTTACATATTACATCATCATGAGCATTTCTTTACAATTCCTATGCAATAGCTTGAAGGAATTTCTAGCCAAACCTTGTTGTTTAAGGTATCTCTCTAGCCTTTTCATCCTCCACATGACATTTTTTTTTAATCTAATAAAACAAATAATAGATAATATAACATGCTCCAAACCAACATTATCTTTTATTCCAATAACAAAACAATATGTTGGTTTGGAGCATGTTATATTATCTATTATTTGTTTTATTAGATTACAAAAATGTCATTTTATTTATTTGAAAATTTTTTCTTTTACCAATTTGACTATATTCTAATGAATTTTGTAACTTATAACTTTTATGTTTTGTAATCTTAAGTTTAAAAATGAGGACTTACACTACTATATTATGTCATATAAATGGTGAAATCATTAATTGTCCAAATGATGTATCATGTATGTTATAGTCATGGATTGAAAAATAGGTGTTTATTGACGATATTTTGTAGATATATCGGATATCGGACGGCCCCAAAAGGATATTGAGTACCAATTATCGAACAGGAGGAATATCGAAAAAAAATATCGGAAAAATCACTGAAATATCGACGATATATCAATTTGAAACCAATAAATCAACGAAAAAATCGGAGGGTGAAGCGAAGTGTGGAACAACGAAAAAAGTCTATCAAAATATTGAAGATATATCAACGATATATCGGATATATGGGCAATATATCGGATATATCGCCTACATATTTGAAATATCAGAGATTTTTTTTTTTAAAATATTTATTATTTTTTTATTTTTTAATTATTCATTTTTAATTTATTTTTTATTTTAAATCTATATTAACATTTTATTTTTAACTACTTTTTATATTTATCTCATTAATGCTATTTTAAAAAATTACTATCACTTCATTCTTTTTTTTTATCCGTTTAATTTTATTTAATTTTAAATGTTTTTATTTTAAAATATTAAAAATATAAGTTTACTAAAAAATTGCTACAATATAAAAAAATTAATGAAGTCCTAATATTCTATAAATTAAAATTAATTTGATAAGATAAATTTATAATAATTTTAATTATTTAAATAAATTAATGTTAATAGAAAAATTGTCACTTATAATAAATTTTTAGAAATCAAATCTCAAATAAAATATTTTGTATAAATCAATTTAATTTTTTATTTAAAATGTAATAAAATATGTTTCAATAAAATTATTTTAATTTTTAAAATAAATTAATATAAATATATTAAAGGAATTTATGCTAATTTTTTTATAAAAATTTGATAAATATTATATGTACGATTAAAGATAATATTTATCAATTTTTTTTTATAAAAAATTAGCATTACTTACTTATTTTATCATTTTTTTGGGGAGTTTTTTCAAGCATTCTTGTGAATTTTGAATCATTTTCGCCTCATCGATATTTTTGTCAAAATATCCATTGATATTTCTCCAATATTTTCGATATATCCATAAAATCTAAGTATCGATATATCCGCATTTATCGATATTTCAATCCATGGTTATAGTTACAAACCTCTTTGGGATTTATTCCTATAAATACCTTGTTATAATCCCTTAAGTGTTAGAGATTGGAGAGAGACCGCATAAATATCATTAAGAGATCTCATTTTATTTGAGAAAGTTTCATTGAGAAGAAAGCCTAAAGTGTCACACTAATCTTGATTTTTCATTCAAGGATTCAATCTTTGAATCTTAAGTTAAAGACTTTCATCCCTTTGGCGAGCTTGAAGTGATCCACTAAAGCAATCGAAGGTTGTTGTGTCAAGAACGTGAATCAAGTTGTAGGTACTAGAGAGGAAGTCTTTAGGGTAAAACGGCTAGGTAAATTAGTGTAACTTGATTTCATATAATGGATTTAGGTTAGTAGGTCTTAAATCTCATGGTTTTTTTTTATCCCCATAGTTAGTGTGGGGGTTTTCCATGTAAAAATCTCATGCCCATTGCATGTCTTAATTTCATGGTTATATCTTTGAATATTTGATTGTCATTATTATCCCTAATATCTTGCAAGTTATCCCTTGAAGATAAAAATCATATTTTTATACTGAGAGATTTCAAGTATACCCATTTGGTTATATAGGGTATCTCTGGTATCTCTTAGGATAAAAATTGGGGAATACATATAAATTTTTAAATTTTGAAATCACTCATTCACATCCCTTTAGGTGTTCCCTATTGGACTTTCGGTTTTCCTATAAGTCGAATATGGAACAATCTAAAAGTGGTGTCCCTTTGAATAGTCCACCCCACTTGAATGGGAATAATTATTCTTATTAGAAAGCTCAAATGATGTTCTTCCTTAAAATGCAATGCGAAAGGGTATGAAATTCAATAGAATATTGTCGGGGACCCCCATTGATCCTTGATGCTTAATAGAGTTTTCTAATAACCCCCATTGATCAATAGGAGAACTTAAACCTAAGCACGAATGGGACAAAGCTGATAATAAAGGTAGTGAAGTAAATGTTAGGGCTTTATTTAGTATTTTTAATGGAGTTTGTCTAGATGAGTTTCACAAGATAGAAAATTACAAACGTGCGAAGAAAGTATGGGATATTCTTCAAGTCACTCATGAAGGTATGTCTACTATAAAGATCTCTAAATTATAAATGTTTGCCACTAAACTTGAGAATACTAGGATGCTTGAAAATTATAACTTTTCTTTCTTCCATTCCAAATTAAGTGATATTTTTTAACTCTTTCTTTAACCTTGGAAAACCTATTCCGGATTCTTAGGTAGTAAGAAAAATATTAAGATCTTTACTCGAGAGATTTAAACCTAAAGTTACTACCATAGAAGAGAGCAAGGACATTAGTTCCATGAGAGTTTATGAAATTTTTGGCTCCATTTAGACATATGAGATGACCCTACGTAGTTCCCAGAAGCCTAAAGAGACTTTGCCTTTAAGGCTTTTGAGAATGAGGAAATTTTTTATTGAAATGGCATATAACATAACTAGGGATGAATTGGCTCATATGACTAAAAGAATTAAAAAGGTCATTAAAGTTAATAAAGGTCTTACAAAAATCAAGAATCTAGAAAAGGAAAGATACCTAATGAACAATTATCCAAATAAAATGATGAAGGTTCCTCCATAAGTAAGAAAGTTGAATGCTTTAACTGTGGAGGTCTTGGACACTTTGCCACAGATTGTCCTAACCTTAAAGACAGACTCTGAAAAGAGTGCTTCCATAACTTCTGAAGATGCAAGGTACGATCCAAATGACTTTTTAGCTTTTATTGCATCTATGGAATATGTGCATGATAGTGATTGTGATAGTGATGACAAGTTTACTAATGATCAAAAGGCTGAATTATTGAGTAATTTTGTTGTTGAGCATGAAAAGTTTATTAAGAATTATTTAAAAGATCCTGATATTCTTGAAGCTTATATAACCAGGATTGACATGCTTAATGTAGAGAGGACTAATCTACTTTAAAAGATTCAATTTTTGGAGTCTAAACATCATTCTCTTTTTGAGAAAAATAATGTTTTAGCTTAAGTGATAAAAAACAATAAGCCTTCTTGATTTGCGAATTAGATCTTTTACCCTGGAACTAAAAGACTTAATGAGATACTTGATGAATTCAAAACCCATGGTGATAAAAGACGTTTAGGGTACACTAGTAAAGATGAAACTCCCTATAGTGGAGAAACTGTGTTTCTTAAAGGTAAAAATGAAACCCTTGACCAAATAACATCTCTTAAAAATCCTTCACTGTGCACACACTGCAAGAAAATAAGACACACTCGGTTTAGATGCTACGCTAACTTCCTAGAGAGGTTTGAATGTCAAATGAGTAGGCTAATGAATGATTTTAACTCTCTTAAAAATAACATCTTGAATAATGGGAAAATGAAAAAAACTAATCAAAAGCCTAGAAATCGACCTAGTTCCTTTAAGTCACCACCTAGGATTAAACAAGTTTAGATAAGAAAAGAAAGGGTTAAATGTCAAGTAGTCTTCATTGCACTTAAAGCTAGATCTTCTAGTGAGTAGTACCTTGATAGTGGCTACTTTAGACACATGACATGAGATAATTCATTTTTCATTTCTATTAAGGATTATAATGGTGGGAGAGTTACTTTTGGTGATGGGAGTTTAGCTCATGTGAAAGTCAAAGGATCTATCTTTGGTTGTCCTAAGTTAGATGGAGTTCTCTAAGTATTAGTTAAATCTGTGACAAAGAACATTAAGTGAACTTTTTCCAATACTTATGTGAAGTAGTTAACAAAGAGGGAAAGTTCATTATCAGAGGACATAGGACAATCTACAACTATTATGCAATAAATCCTAACTCTAGAACACTTCTTGTATGTAATAGGGCCAAGTTATATCTTACCGAACTCTAACATAGGAGGCTAGGTCACATAAACTATAAGGACTTTGTGCACTTACTGAATAGTAAAAAAGTTATAGGTATCCCTAAACTTAGTGGTGAACCTAAAGCCATTTGTGGAGAGTGCATCAAAGGTAAACAAACCAAAAGTTCTCACAAAAAGGTTAAAGAAATTAGGACCACTAGACCTTTAAGCCTTCTTCAGATGGAAATTATAGGCTCCATGCATACTAAAAGTAGAGGTGGGAACAGACATGTCTTGGTTGTTGTGGATGATTTTTCAAAATACTCCTTTGTGAATTTTCTTAGAGAAAACTTAGAGACCATAGAACATTTGAAGTCATTATTCAACATAATACAAGTTGAAATAGGCCATCCAATTGTAAGTAATAGTTCCTTAAGTGGAACTTAACATAAGCTTTTGATAAGCTAGGATATGCTAGATAATCACACAAAAGGAAGATTTTCAACTCAAGGATGGTAGAGATAATCTTGAGAGGCTAATAACTTTTACCTTGTTAGATTATAGACATTGGTTTATAGGGAGACTATGTACATTAGATAGCAGGTCACAAGCACGAGCACTTGTGCCCCATTGTTATTTACAAAGAGTATCGGAGTACAATTCATTCTCTATAGTAAGATGTTGAGTCAACTTAAATATTTGATTATGAGAGAGCTAATACTCTCTTATAAGTCCAAATGGTCCTTGCTCAACCTTATATACCTTAGTGGCATAGGTTTGATCAATTCTTGATTCACTTATGTGCATAAAGATTTTTGGTAATTGCACAAGATTTCACAAGAATTAATGAACAACATCTCTGGACTAGAATAATTGATAGTGCTATTGGTTTATTTAATCAATTAAGACCATTTTTTTGCGAGATTAAGTGACTTAAGCCCAAGATGAGCTCAAGTCACTTAAGCCTAATAGAAGCCCTATAAATACCCCTTGTGAAATTAGGGTTTTAGCTTTGCACCATTTCTCCCTTACATTCTAGATAAGGCCCCTAGCCTCTACCCTCAAAATCTTCACCATTTGAGTGTCTAACTTCAAAAATGAGTCATCAGGTGGATAATAAGAGTTTCAAGAGATTCTTCTAAACTATTGTGTCATTAAATGATGATTTTTACCACAAGTATTTGATCTGGTAACATCCATATCAAAGGTACACACTCCAAACTCGTAATTTTGATTCTAGTAAAGTTTTTGAATGCTTTGTTTTCTCCATGGTGAGTGTACTAGTGTGTACAAAAATACACATTAGATAAGACATATAGTGAATCATGACGTAAGGCTATTGAAAGGAATTAATTTAGGAATATCTAAGTTAATGGGAACCACACCAAACCCATAAATTTTGGATCATAAATTGTTTTGAATTCTATATTTCCTTCCATCTAGCAGCCTTAAGAAGACTGCATGCAACCAATTGATCTAGGGCCTTGGAACAAAGTTAATGTGTACTCTGTTTTTGCTTGTTAGATCTAGAGAACCCCTAGGATAGTTTGAATGCACCATAATGGAAATATCCAAGGTAGGAAATGGAAATGTCCATGCATGCCTAATGAGTACATATTATTTAAGGGATATTTGGGTTCTTTATTTATATGTGTGCACAAAGGTGCTTTGGTAAATACGCAACTTTGTGCAAGAGCTTATGAATGATCTTTTTAAATTGGGCTAATTAATTAATTAATTAGAATCCAATAAAATTAACTAAATCCCGAATCATCTAAAGCAAATTTGTACAAAAATTGACTTAAGATTAGTAATGATGATAACAACAACAACAACAAAGATGACAAAAATTAATAAAAAACTAACTAAAAAACAAAGCTAGCTTGATTTATATTTTATTCAATCAATAAACTCATGCCACTAACATATTCAATAGCTATAGCTAGCCACAATCACATACGCAATCAAATTTTAAAATTCGTGCAAAAATTCATTAACTTTATCATGGCTGGCTTACACAATCTTCAAATCCACGTTTCAATTTCTTACTATTATTTCATTCAAAGCTAACACATCACCAAAATACCTCATGGATTCCTTACAATTTTTTTATTCACGAATTATCATACCACAAACATCCTACAGCCTGTCACATTTCACACATTTCACTGAATCTTAAAAATCATACCATCAGTTCCTAGATTAAAAATATGTCCATTAATGTCCTTCTAATGTCGATCACTTTCAATTGAGGCCATTACATTCGTTTCATGCTGATCATGTGTTTATTTTATTCATTCGGTTTTCAAATTTCAAACAAACATCAACCATGCTGATCTACTTGTATTTGATTATTTTTTAATGTTCAACAAAGTCATTAATTCTATCATCACCTGCCATGATCCCTTTCCACACTCACTGGAGTTCTAAAGTTCAACACATAAGCATTGATACGACTTCAATGACACGATAACATGAATCTCAATCTGAATTACCATTCACCCACTATTTGGATGCATGTATCCCTTGATAGTGAGGTTTCTTGCTGTGGATGTTTAAAAAGCCTAGAGATAACTTCGGGTGAAGGAAATTCTGCAAAGGTGAACTTCTAGGAGACTTGTAGAACTTTCAAATAATAATCTCTTAATGTAGAAAAGTTTAATAGCATGAATAACAGATTTTCTTACCAGTGGAAAGCCATTTTCGGTATTCCAAGTCCATACCTAATTAACGGTGAGCACTAATCCTTTCATAAAAAATATGAGTCATGGGAAACACATCTTATTCACAACCAGAACTATTATATTTCACAGCAAGTGGATTATAAAGCTCCTTTGAGGCAGTAAGCTGACCGTTGATTTTCTCTAAGGCCTTTTAAAGAGAGCAAAACTAATGAATGAGGAGAAGGCTCACATGCATGAGCCTAGTGGATTTAGTATTTCCGCTTGAAAAATAAGAGAGAATTTGGTTAGTACACCAAGGTGGCCTTGCATGCCGAATATGCACATGGGAAGAAGATTGCATTGGATGAGTTCGGACCAGGATTACTATCTGGGTGCTCTTTAGGAGAACCAAATGGTAAAGCAGGTGACCTACATCGGGCTAAACCGTGCATGGCAGCCATGCAATGCTGAGAGTGTTAGACCAACTGAATATGAAGACTACATAAACCTTCCATCATGGGTAGACTTTAGCATTGGTAGTGTGTCCTAGGTAGTGAGAAGAAAAGCATGTACGAAAGGGTCATGCATGGCCATGCTCGACGTGGGTACTAGGGTACAACTGGATATAAGGGTGACCTGTGGAGGAGGAGAGAGGTGGTCATGCATGTGAAAATTACATGCACGTGGCCGGGTAGGATGGGAAAAGAGTTGTGGTGTAGGGAATAGGTAGAACAGAGCTCGTGGTGTAGCTTTTTGGAATCATTCACATCTCCCCGCATCAACGCACTCAATAACACGTTCTAAGATGCCTCTGGACTGAACAATTGTATAATCCAATGGCAGCTTGTAGTAAGCTTTCCTAATTCATGGAACGTTGACTCCTGGGACCCTTGTGATTGAGAATAAGGTGGAGATTATATGCATAAGGCAGTCTCAGATATGCAGATCAAAACCCCAAATCTATCCAGAAGTCACCCCCAACATCATCAACTGATGATGTACATACTTAATGCACACCAAAAAAATGTATTCAAACAAAGGAAAACAAAAATAGGAAGGCAACAATGGAAAAAAAGTATAAAAAAACAAAGTGAGATTGGCAAATATTAACAATGGCAAGTAAGGATTCAGGATCCACCACAAGGAAAAAAAAATTAATGACGTTTTTTAAGTGTCAATAAAAGTGTAAGATGACGTTTCTCTAAAGCATCATCTCATGGTCTGTCATTATATGTTTTGGTCACCAATGACGCTTTTAGGAAGCGACATCTTTGATTAATATTTTCAATGACGTTTGAAGAAGTGTCATCTTTCAATAAGTTTAATAATGACACTTAATAGAAGCGTCATATTTGATAATTTTCTATTGAAATAATTTTTTCAAAATTACCAATCTTGACACTTATAAAAGTGTCATATTTGATTCTTGTTTACAATGACACTTATAGAAGCATCATCTTTGAACATATTCTATAAAAAATAATATTTCGATCTTGTTATTAAAATAATGAATTCCTTATATAATAAAATAAAAGAAAAAATAAATTATAAATCATAAGATTAAATTGGATTTTACTAATTAAAATATCGCCAAATATTAATATACAATAACCTAGCTAGTTTGAACAATTAATATAACTATTTATATACAATAATTGCATATAAACTTGTTAATTATATCAAAATATTTCAACAAAAATTTTTAATTCCTTCAACAAAACAACAAACATCAGTGCAAAGACTATTAAGATGAACTTTAATGTACAAAAACTTAGTTCAACGCCTCTAATGAGTTTATTGATGTAATCTTCATGGTTTTTTATCAACATCGTCTCCTTTATTGTACTGATTTCTCTTCTTTTGGCAAACTGATTTCCTTTGTAACCTGTAAAGAAATATAAGAAAATAGAAAATCTCTAAATTATACATGCAACAACTAATAAATATAATTGAAACTATAACCTTCGTAAAAATTAATTTAGGCCATTCAAGTTTGCTCACCACCCTAAACTTCCTATTTAATGGTTTGTTCTCGAACAATAAGGAAAATCAACTTCTTGCATACCATGTCTTCTACATTAAGTAATACCAATATTGACATCAATGAAAATGTAATTTAACCATGGAATTACTATAAATGAAGATAAGATAAAACATATAATTGAATTATTTAGAGTGAGAAATTAGGTTTATACCCCAGAGATTAAGTCCCTAGTTAATTGACAAGAAACATATTTATTGCCTAGCATAAATTTCTCAAGAAATATAATTTCTATTATACCATAAACCAAACACCAAATAGATGTTGTAAATTCCTATTACAGCATAGAACCAACCAATCAGTATTCCCTCTTATTTTCAAGCGTTTCCTACATGTTTCTTTTTCCATTTTTTTTGGTGGTTTTAAAATAAATATAAAACTATAACTGTATATAGATATGCTAATTGATAACAAAGATTATCTAAACAAGATTTTACATATTAAACAAATTATCAAGTACAAAAAATTCAAAACTAATTAATGATACTAGACGTCTAGTATACTTATTTTTTTACTAGATATATTTTTATTTTTATAAGAATGTAACTTACATTTTTGTCTTATTATATGTGAAAAATAATTTAATTTAATTATAATTTATTTTATGTGTAGTTGGTTAGGGTTCTTTATATCTTTACCATATTTATTAGTTATTTGAGTGTATATAATCTAGCAACACTACAATTTACTATTAGAGTACTTTAATTATTTTAGAACATTTAATGAATAAATAGAAACAAAACATAGCGAATATAAAAAAACAATAAAAATAATTTTATTACTAAAATTTATTTCACAAAGCATGATAGATTGCAAATACTAATAATACATGTCAAAATAAGAAAACTAAAATGAATGACTAAAAAATGGACTTATGTCATTTCCATTATTGATTATTCCTACAACTTACCCCAAAAAAAAAAAAAAATAAGTGGTTACTTTCAAAGAATCTAGTATCAACAAAATTAAGAAAATCATGTTTAAATATCATAATCTAAAGATCTCCAAAGCCTTCATCATAATCCTTCCAAAAAAAATTAAACAATAAATAAAATCAATCGAGCACCTTTTTTCCACTTTTTTGCTAAAACCTAGAAACCAGTATTTAAAAAAATATTTAAAAATAGAACATTTTAATGACTATATTCAAATGCCTAAACAAATAATGAAAAATAGTTACTTAATTTATTATTAATTTATTAGAGAGATTATATTGTTTTTCCTTTATAAATTATAAAATTTGAGGGGAATCAATTTAATGATTCACTATTGAAATTAATTATGATATTTAATAATGAAAATTTTAAGAATACTAAATTTACATAGATATTATTAAATTTTCTAATATATAAGTATGCTACATATTCTTTATTAAAGCATAATGTTTTTTATTTTGTTAATAAAAATAATAATTGTTTGTCCTATCATCCATTATAGCTAGATTCTATTATTAAAATCTAAATATAAATAAACCATTATCCATCCAAATCTATAAACAATAGAAGACCTAAAAAATTTTAAAGTTGAGAAAACTAAATATCATGTTATGAATCTACAAAGAAAAGTCACTCACAAAACAACCACTTTTCCATCAAAGCACTCCACTTCGAATCAAGAACAGGGATCATGCTCCTCAGTATCCCATTTCACCAAAGCCTTGAACGGGTCATTCACCATCCTTTTCTAAAATCTAAACAAAGCCAAATCTACACACACCCAAACAAACATTAAACTCAAATAAAATCCCAAGATATTCAAAGCCTCAAATTTAACTTTGAAAAACAAAATTTCTACATGTCTAATTAGGCCATCCACTTCTCATAACCAAAAATAGGCCTACAAAAATACAAAACTACTACAATACTTTTATCTTGGACAGACCAATGAAACCTAAATATTCTAATACAACAAAGACACTCCCACCACCAATATTCACAACCAAGGTTTCCCTTTCTTCCCCATTTCCATCCATCAAGCTTTCCTACACCACTTTGAACACAAACCAAAAACTCAATATTTCCAATAGAAATACAAAGATTCTAGTAGCAGAGTAACATATCAGAAACCGTGATAAACAAAACTAAGTTCAAGATTTGAAAATACACGAATCAAATCCTTTTTCTTTTTATTTATTGTTGTTTACCTCATGCAAAAGTTACCTAATACAATGACCCAAAATGAAGGTGAAATGTTTTTGGGTGTCACTGGTGAGGCACTCCTAACAATCGTCAGTATGATTTCCAGTTGGTAGTTAGCTAAGAAGGTCGTCGATTGATAGTTGGTGGTCTCCAATGAGTTTCCCGATGGCTGAAGGTTGCGGATTATGGATGGTTTTGGGTTTAGCTTTCCTACACAAGTTAGGTTTTTCAGATGAGGCGGGGTGTTTAGCGTGTTTAGGATGTTTGAGAAATAGGGGTTTATATATAATATATAGGAGATAATGACACTTGTTATAACTGCCATAATACCCAGCCTAACAATGACGCTTAGAAAAAACACCATATTTTTAAAACATCCTTATGTAAAACACTACTAAGGTTATTCACAATATCCAACCCGACAATGACACTTAAAAAAATGTCATCTTTTTAAAACATCTTTGTTTAAAGCACCAATATTGATGGAATTTTTTCAAGCGCCAACTTGAATATCAAAAAACGCTAGCACCATTATTGATGCAATTCCTTCACACTTTTAAAAAGCGTCATGGAATTAAACGTCATTAATCATAATTTTTGTAGTAGTGATCATATTTCAACAAGCAACGAGTGGCCTCACAATCCACTTCCAAGAAAGCTAATAATATTTAGATATCAACATGAAATGTAGAAGAATAATAAGAATCCAAATGAAAAAAATAAATTCATTACATTCATACCTGGAAGACCTCTTCTCAAGTAAGGTTTTACTGAGCTTCAAATGTCATCTTATGTCCTCTCCCAAAAACCAATGAAACCAGTCAGCTAATTAAACCATCCTCCTCTACTCCTCTTCTGCTATTCTCCTCATTTTACTACATTTTTTTTCTTCATTTTTTTCAGGTTTCTTTTTCTTTTTAGGCTTTTCTATGTCCTTTTCGAAATCCAAGCCTACTCATTTCCCTATGTAGCTTTTTTTTCCACCAAGACTCCTTTCATTTCCCTCATGGCCCAACGTGTCCTTTTTTTTTTCTTTCTATGCTCCTTCGTTACTTTTCGAATTTCTCCTGCAACCTCTCTTGGGATGCCACTAGAGTTAAAGGGCTATTGACAAGCCTTAGAAGTGGAAATGATCGACCTGATGCACATGAAATAAAGCATCAAAGATGGTCATGCATGGCATAAGTTGCATGCATGTGTATGGGACTTATGTTTGGGCATGAATCTCTACTTTGGTGTTTTTGAACGATTAGTCATGCCCTTATGGTCTCCAACATTTTTTTTTCCAAATAAATAAGCAAAAAAAATTGAAAAAAATAAACAATAAATAAAGTGTTTTAGAAAAAAAAAATGACAATAAAATAAAATATAATAATAATTGTAATAACTAAGTATTTTTAGGCCACGTCGGAATTTAAAGTTTGAAAATTCTTCTATTTGGTGATTGTTGAAAAGTTAAAAAGAAAAAAGAAAGGCAATTAGAGAACACGTCAAATTTTGAATTGATGAAATTCGAAGGAATTTAGTGGTCAACCAAGGGAGTTGAATTTTTGTATCATGTTAGCTTTTTAGTAGGAAATTCCTTAAGATTATAGAAATAAAAAATTTTCAAAAAACGAAAAACAGAAACGAAAATAAAATAAAATAATTTAAATTTAAATTAATTAATAATAAATTATAAATAAAATAAATAATTGTGTTGGTGTTTGATAAAGTACTTAGTGTAGTGTAGTTATAAAAAAAATGAATTAAGGTGATAAATTGAATTGAGAAAGGAAATAAAAGAAAAACAAAATAAATAATAATATAAGATAAATATTAATAAGTAGCTGCACGTGCACCACTTTGTGTTCTCTAATGGGTTAAATGAAAAAGAATTACAAGGAAAAGAAATGAGGAAAAATAAACAGAAAGGCAAGGGACATTGTAGGCTCTATAAGTGGGAGAACGCCACTGCTCTTTGACTGTCCATTTTGGCGACCAAATGACATCCGTTTCACATGAAATTTGAAGGGAACATTCTACTCAACATGAAATTTTATTGGTTAATGTAAAAAGTTTTCTTTAGAATTTTTGTGATGATGAGATTATTTAATTGTGGAAAAATAATAATAATTGTGTTTGGTTATTAAAATTATTTAGATTGTTAAGAATAAATAAAATTATGGTATACATTGTGTTTTTATTGATATTTGGAATAGTGACCTTTTTTTTTTTGTTATTGTGGATAATGATATGTAATTTCATTGCATTTCATATGCATCATAGTTGTGTGAAGGAAAATAAAAATTGTTGAAAGGTTGCATAAAATGGAAAAAAGAAAAAAAACAAAATGATGATGAAAAGTAAAAGCTGGTGAGTGGCGAATTAAAAAATGAGTGAGATCCCTAGGGTGAAAGACCCAAAAAATTTCTTCGGGAAGACTTCGAATAGGGAGTATATTTGGGTATGAATGTGTATCCTTCGGTGAAAGCCCAAAAACAATATTGCATTGTATAACTACATGTCACATTCCCATATGCATTTTATTTAACTATTGAGAATTGTTGAAGTGTTATAATTAGGACAAATAAAATGTTAGGATTGTTTGTTTCATGGTTGAATGTTTATTTATGTATATCTTTGAACCTTAGTAATGCAAATTAACCCCCCTTAGGTGCAAGACACCCTACTAAGCAATGTGGAAATGTTCACCCCTTCTTTCTTAAAACTTTTAGATTCAAATATAGCTCCTAAGGATCAGTAGATAGAGCATAAAGGGCTTTAGAATACCCTAAGAGATTTTGGAGCAACTTGGTGGATCTTAGTATAGTTGTTATGTTGGTTTCTTTTGGAATTTGTACTAACGGATTGTTAAACTATGTATTTGTAATGGGACTTTATTTTGATTAACTTACTCAAACTGTGAACTCTTATTTTAGACTTGGGTTAGAGACCTTAATGATGATTACTATCTCTTGTTGCTCTTGAGTATTGGTTTGTATATTAAGGAGTTGGAACTTTAGTAGGAAAAAGTTTTGTGGTGAATTATTTCTAGAAAAATAAATAAATAAAATTTTCAAGGTGTTTTGGTTGACTACCAACTTAGACTAGGAGAAACCCTTAAGGTCAAACCTTTGACCTGGGGTCATGGGTCAAGTTCTTGGTTACTCGGAATTTGGGTCGTGACAGCGTGGTATGAGAGTTAAGGTTGCAACAATACCTTGGGATCAGTGTTTGTGTGTGTTTGTGTGTTTATGATTTTCTATATGTAATTAGTTGATGAGTTGATTATTAGTTTATATATTTAATTGCTTATTCTTAGTGTTTGAAAAACTTGTTATGGTGCTTGTTGATGATAGTAAGAAGTGTTATGATGTTAATTATGTTGAATTATGTCCTATGATTGTATGAAAATGAAAGTTTTTCATATTTATTAAAGTGGCTAAAATATTATATGTGAATTTACTTTGCTCACCTTGGAAGTGTGGTTAGATTAGGGTTTGTTGGGATTTGAAATGGCGGGAAGGTCAAGAAGAGGAAGGATTGAAATAAATGAGGAACTGGAGTTAATAAGGGAGAAGCTTAGGGAAGTTAGAAGAGAACTGCGAGAAACTACACAATTGATGAGAAGTCAGGGTTTCAAAGGGTCATGGGGTACCCAAGGTTAGGAGGATTCTAACCACTCCTAAAGGAGGAGCCGCTCGGATGAGCCGCTCTACTAGGCTAGTAATGAGCCAGATGGAGGCAATGAAGAGGTTCATGGTGATGCAACCTCCATCTTTTAATGGAGAACCAAATATTGAAGCGACAGAACATTGGTTAAGGAGAATGAAGAGAATTTTAGTGGGGCTGGACATACCCGAGAAGATGAAGGTTAGCGTGATAGCATACATGCTGGTGGACAAAGCAGATATTTGGTGGCAATCAGTGAAAAAGGTGTATGAAACCGATGTGATGACTTGGAAGGAATTTGAAAGGCTCTTTCTGGATAAATATTTTGAAGAGATGGCTAAGCATGCCAAGAGAATAGAATTTAAACACCTCATCCATGGGACTATGACAGTGTTGGAATATGAATCCCGTTTTCTGAATTGTCTGGATTTGCTATGGGGATGATTAGTGAAGAAGGAGAAAAGACAAGAAGATTCCAATAGGGGTTGAGGCCTGCTATCATAAATAAAGTGGTTCATTTGGCTATAAGTGACAACTTTAAGTTGGTTGAAAGAACCTTGTTAGTTGAGCAAGACATAGATTACACCAATCAAATCCGGGAACAAAGAGAAGATAGGAAGGGAAAACAAAAAGTAAGGGAAAGTTCCCAAAGGAGACCTCAAAATCAGCAACAGAGATAGTATGCCCAACAATATGAAGGACATTCTTTCGTTCTATGCTAGAGGTGAGCAGAGTGCTCAGAGCACAACCACTACTAGAGTATGTTATGGTTGCGAAGTAAGAGATCATTTGTAGAGGGCTTGCCTATTAAGGGGTGCACCACAATCTCAATTTCAACCTCAATGAGGCCCCAACAACAGCCAACTTTACCATTTCAACCCCCTCGGTTTCAATTACCCTACTATCAAACACCCCAATTACCCCCGACAGTGTAGGGAGCTTGGAAAACTACTATGAGTAGTCAGATTAGATCCTCTTAAAGGTCGGGTGCTAGAAGTAAGGGGAGATAAGCAACAACTAGGGTTTTCGTCCTGACCACAACATAATCAAATTATAACACCCTTTTAATGGAAGGTATGATTTTGGTCATAGTACTTAAGTACATGTTTTGTTTGATATTGATGTACCTCATTCTTTTATTTTTGCATCATGTACTAATGCGTTAGGGTTGAAAATGGAAATGGTAGAAAACCCGTTCCTTCTCAAGTCCCCTATGGGCATGAATTCTAGAGTTGATAAATTGAATTGATAAATGAAATAAAAGAAAAACTAAATAATATATACGTCTTTTCCTTAACCGCGAGTTCTGCTTTAACTGGATTCTAGAAAGGCAGTTCTTTGACCCGGAAGTCAATAGGAGCTGCTATAGAATCCGAATCTGGCTTTGCTGCTTTCTCTCTGGCTTATGGTGGTACCTTGAGTTCTTTTCTTCCTCTTCTGCTGCCCATGAACCTCCAGCCTCTTCTGCTCTTTGAAGTTCTAGTGCTTATTTTGTTTTTCTTTTATTTCCTTTCTCAATTCAATTTATCGCCTTAATTCATTTTTTTATAACCACACTACACTAAATACATTATCAAACACTAACACAATTATTTTATTTTTCTATAATTTATTATTAATTAATTAATTTTAATTTTTAATTATTTTATTTTATTTTCATTTTTGGAAAACTTCGATTTCCACAATCCTAAGGAATTTCCTACTAAAAAACTGACGTGACACAAAAATTCAACTCCCTTGATTGACCACTAAATAGTGTCGCCTCATTTATTCCTTAGGTTCCAAAGTGGCTTCTTCTATCCCATGGTGTTGCCACCATACTTTGACTATGGGGATCACCTTGTTCCTGAACTTATACTCCCCAACTTCTAGAATTTGCAAGGGTTTGTTTAAATAAGACGTATCTTCGTTAATCTGCACATTTTGCAAGTGAATTACCTAAGTTGGATCTAGAGTACACTTCCTTAGCATTGATACATGGAAGACATCATGTACGTCGTTGAGGCATATATATATAATTGTATATATATATATATATAATATTTGTCTTTCTTATTTCCTTTCTCAATTCAATTTATCACCTTAATTCATTTTTTTATAACCACACTACACTAAATACATTATCAAACACTAACACAATTATTTTATTTTTCTATAATTTATTATTTATA